>NC_090734.1:23528292-23533292 GCF_036898095.1 Palaemon carinicauda | reverse complement strand
GTGTATACGTGGTCCAAGCAATTACCTGACCAGTGAGTAGCTGTACAATCAACAGAAAGCAGCAGTGCGAACATCTTATGGCCTAACGGATTGGTTTAACATCGGACAAAGTGTCAGACAAGGATGCATTGTTTCTCCCCACCTCTTTAGCATCTACTTGGAAACCATAATGAGAAATGCACTTGAAGACTACAAAGGAGGCATAACCGTTGGAGGACAAAAGATCACTAATCTCAGATATGCCAACGATGTGGCTTTAATCGCTGGAAGTATGGAGGACCTCCAAACATTAGTATCAAAAGTAAAAGCTGAGAGTGAAAAAGTGGGACTGTACCTAAATGCTAAGAAAACAAAGGTCATGAAGCGTCAAAAAGCCCGTCTGATCAAGAAATCCTACTAGAGGGAGTTGCCCTAGATAATGTCACTGAATTTACTTACCTCGGAGCAACTTTCACAACTAATGGAGACGACTCCCAAGAGATCAAAAGAAAAATTGGTATTGCAAAGAATGCAACCATCGCACTAAGCAATGTGTGGAAAGACAGACATATCACTCTAAACACAAAGAAGCGGCTTCTCTAATCACTTGTTTTCCCCATCGCATCATAACGCTCAGAATGTTGGGTTTTAAAAGCTACAGATTGGAAAAGATTAGAAAGTTTTGAACTATGGTGTTACAGAAGAGTCCTTACGATAAGCTGGATTGAAAAAAAGACTAACGTGGAAGTTCTACAAAAGATCAATATCGAAAAAAGATTTCTTGACATTTTGGATGAAAGAAAACTAACTTTTATTGGACACCAGGTTCGGAAACACAATACTCTGGAAAGAACGATAATAATTGAATCAGTGTATGGTACAAGAACGAGAGGAAGGCCTAAAACAAGATTGAGTGACAATATAAAGGAGATGTGCTGTCTAACGATAGTGGAGTTGGAAAGGAAGGCTCAAGACCGGAATGAATGGAGATGTTTTGTGCAGAGGGCCACGGCCGTTCGACTTATGATTTGTTCACAGTCTGACTCAGAGGCAAAGCTCTTAAGCCATGGCGATCGGTAAGAGAGATAGAACATAATCACTCCCTATAGTAAGCATTAAAATCATCAGCAATGACAGAAGAAGCCTTTCCATCCTTTTCTTGTATCCCAGCCATTCATATATATATATATATATATATATATATATATATATATATATATATATATATATATATATATATATATATATATATATATATATATATATATATATATATATATATATATATATATATATATATATATATATATATATGTGTACATAAGTTCCCGAGCTGCAAACGTCACCTGCTTTATATTACATAATGTGATACACAATAGAAAACCTCCGAGCTCTGAGAATAATACACAACTCCCAGACAATTATATGTATGAACACTGAATATATAAAGATCTCTTCACTTTACACTCAAAAGAAAACTGGGTGACTGCTCTACTTTTAAGGGGAACTCTTATTAAATCAACCTTTTACTTCGGTTCTTAGTCAGGGGACACGAGCAAAGTTCTGAAATAATTATTTGTGGTTGAAATAATACACACTTAACAAACATAAATATATTCATTAAGAAATAGTAATTCAACAGTAATAAAAAATAAATAAATCCCACAAAATTTAAATTTGAACTAGACCTTAGAGTCTAAGGTCTAGTTCAAAAATAAGACACATCAAAAATAATACAATCACTTGTTTCATAAGAAATTAATAAAATACTTTATTTTGAAAACAAAAAGTTAACACTTTAACACTATGGGAAAAAATTAATTTACACTTATATTTACGTAGCTGTTACTCTTTTGTTCTTTGGCTCACACAATGTTACCGAACGGTTAAGCAAAAATAAATCACTTCACTGATTAACCTAATCTCACAGGGTCAGTTACAAAAACAAGTTAAATTTATAATATACATGTACTCACATATACATGACACTTCTTATAACTTAAACTACAGAAATTGCAACGTTTGAACAAACACTATTCACATTTGAGAGAAAACCCTTGGCACATCCGAGACGATACACTATGCACGTTAGAGAGGAGATATGTAGTGGCTAGATAGATGCTGGTGAGAGGACTGGCGAACTTCTAATACATCATTCTCGTATCGTGGGGCATGGCTCTAGCGGTGTAAAGTTGTCAACTTAGCATTTTGAAGTTGGGTACTATCTTTACATGGTGAGGCAAGTCTCTCGGCTAAATCTGCCCCCCTTTTCATAACATTAAAAAAAAAAAAAATCAATCACGCAGAAACATGATGCAATCCCTGGTGTGTGTGCTACATCAAACCTTTTAAAGGGATTACATAAGACTTCATTATCAAAGTATGTGAAAGGGATTTTTTTTAAATACGTAAATTTGCGTATATGGAAGTGAATGAAAATACAATTAAAGGAGTGACATATACCTACATTAATCCTATGTGAGTGCAACCCACCATACGAGCTGGCTATACATCTCATAAATACACAACTGAGATACTTGAATAAAATAATCTACTCTCATGAAGCCTAACTTCCTATATATATATATATATATATATATATATATATATATATATATATATATATATATATATATATATATATATATATATATATATATATATATATATATATATATATATATATATTGATCCTTTTCTTTTGTCATCAATATCTTTCAAGAAGGATGAAATGGATGCCAATATTACTCTTTATTGATTGTTATAAAAGGTTCTCATATAATTTATCGGTTGCATTGCATGATTGAATTTCAAAAGTTTCCTTACTAAAACTTTTCAACGATATCATTGATTTATATTCCTGGAATGACATCTAATTCTTTGGACTTTAATCGAATTACTATAAATAATAGAAATTTAACATTATACCGTATATCTTAGTCAATTCAAGCGATCAAATTACACATCAGAAAAACGTCGAAAGCGAAAATGTATGGACGTTTTATGGTGATTAAGTCCAGTCAATATAGGTTTTGTCAAGCCTTCGAAAAAAAATCAAGAAATAGTCACATCGAAACTGTTTGTAAACTATTTTTTCTTTATTATGCATTTAAAAAACTTCAATTTACATAATTTCCATGTGTTGATATTCAATCTGAAACAACAATCTACGATTATGTCTTTCCAATATCTACTACCTGAAACTTGATTTATATTATTGTGTTAAATTTGGATAGCTATTTTTGTTTTCAAATAATGGACTATCAATTACTTAACTTTTTTTTTTTTTTTAATCTTGATATTTCGAAACTAAAGGTGTAATGTCCAATTGAATATGGTGAACATATATCTAGAATATTTTAATTTTATCCCCTTTAATTAATTAATCTCATTCATTTGATATCGAAATCACTTTACCGAAAGAAGACTAATCGAATTATTAATCAACAAAGAATTCTACTTCTGGTAGAACAAAACATTCGAATAATTTAGGACGGGCGTTCTGTCGTTAGTTTTACGGCCATGGAATTTCCATGAACCAATATTGATATTGAAGCCCGCCACCACTGCTACGACCTTACCCCCAAGAAGTGGGTTATGTCTATATATATAGAATTAGAAATGTTATTTGTCAATGGAAAAATAAGTGAATCAAATATTTAGACGCAAATTTATTAAATATCTACAGTATAGAGACGTCTAGAGAATAAGTCATATAATAACTATAAATAATATATATATTTTTATGCAATACATAGATTTTTATCAAATGTATATTTCATATTGAAATTGATAACGCTAAAACTACATTTGTTAAAAGAAAAAAAATAAAAAAATATAAAAAAAATAAAAATCCTAACATGTAACGAGTTATCATTCATGTTTGATCCTGCTAACTGACACACAGGACCGACTACATTTCATACCTGTAGTTATCATGGTGTTTCTAAAAGAAGTTTGGAAGCGCTTTCTTGTGTGTAAAACAGAGAGAGAGAGAGAGAGAGAGAGAGAGAGAGAGAGAGATCTGAATTTCACTTCTGTTGTATCTCTATTGCAGAGAACCATCGCTGTCCAAGGAAAGTATTTGGATGATTTCAAATCAATGTACCTTTAACCTTAGTTACTCTTATTATGTTAGGATTAAAGATCGCTTTTTTTTAATTCAGTGAACCAATGCCAAAACCTTTTTTTTACTAAATCGGTAAATCTCTGTAATATGTGGAAACTTGTTATAATGCGGAAATCTAACCTTATGAATTATTTTGTTGTTTCATTATAGCCTCTTGGTACACAATCCATTAGATGCAAATTCATTAATGTCTTCTCCTAATTTCATGGAATTCACTTCATAATTTTTATCTGTCCATCTAACTCTGTATATATGTATGTATATATGTATGTATGCATGTATGTATGTATGCATGTATCCAATTCTTTGTTTAATTGTTTTCTTTTTTAAATTAATGCACTATTCTGGAGCATGGGACATTTACTATTATTCATACATGATGTTTTGACCAATATTGCTAATTTTTTCTCATATATCATTAGCATTTATCAAGCATTTTGAGAGCCCTCATATGTTTTGATTATAATTTTGACATAATCATAATCGTTATTTCTTTTTTTTTAATATCCATCAGCACCCCCAAAAATAACATATTATCTGCATTGATCAAGACATTATAGTAGAGTCAATATAATCAAGATCTTTCTACTACCCTCCCTAAAAATATTATTATTATTATTATTATTATTATTATTATTATTATTATTATTATTATTATCCATCGAGATATGGCTAATAAGAGTAAGATTTTTTTTTTAACCTGATTCCCCCGTTAACTCTACATCTCCATAGATCAGCTTAAAACCTGTCTCCAGCCTAACTACATTTCCTTTCCCTTTTTGTTTTTTTTTCTATCTATGTTCCTATATAAATCGGGGTTTCCGAAGATTGTATCCGAAATTATTCAAACTGGTTTCAGACAAACATTGAGATAAAATTCAAAGAATGTTTT
>NC_090734.1:23508292-23518292 GCF_036898095.1 Palaemon carinicauda | reverse complement strand
AATGCCTGGCTCTTAGAATTAACTACATGTCTGGTAATACGAAAGGGATAGAACTATCCTAGAAGATTTGAATTTAAACGTAACCAGAATTATGAAAAAAGTTTATGAAGACGCATAACGACAGTGCCTGAGATTAATATCCAGACCAGGAATAATACATTCAATACACCACAAGTTCCTGTGTAGTAAAGATCTGAATCAGCAGCCGAGGACCACAGAGGAGAAAAATATTCGAAACAAAGTAGAATGGAAGAATTAAAACACTTCTTCAGAATAGATTGATCACCAAATATCTAAAAGGATTTTCTCAAAAATATATATATATTTTTTTCGCAATTGGGGGAGATACAAACCTAATATGTTTCTCAAAACAACATTTTCTGTCAAGAGTAGCACCCACCAAAATTCTACAAGAAATATTTTCGATGCTGAGATAAGTATGTTGTGATGCCACTATCCTTGATCTACTTAAAATCATACTTTGAGTTTTGTTAAGAGTCAACTTCCTTCCCCATAACTTCCACAGTGTCCTAATTTTAGCTAGATCTCTATTAAGGGATTCAGCAACCCAAGATTCAGGTGATGGAATTGATGCAAAAAGTGTAGCATCATCTACATACGCAACAACCTTGTTTTCTAGGCCAAACCACATGTTTTGTTCATATAGTATGAAGAGTAATGGGACAAGAACTTTGCCCTGAGGAACACGAAGATATCCCATTTATACCCTCGTTATTGTGGCCATCAACAACAACTCTTTTCCATCAATTACTTAAAAAATCAATAATAAATATAAGAAACAACCCAACCACTCCCGACTGTCTGAGTTTGAAACCAAGGGACTCGTGTATGAGGCGCTCAAAGACAGCACTAAAATCAATGTCAATCATGCGAACTTCTAACCACAATCAAAGGATTTCTCTAGACCATTGGAGGTTGTAAAAAGAGCATCACATGCTCTAAGGCCTTTAAGAAAAAAAAATTAAACTAAGGAAGAGATGATTACCTTCAGCAAACCTATTAGGACGTTTTGCCAAAAGACGTTCAAAAACTTTAGATAATATGACGGTTATGGTAACTGGGTAGCAATCAACAGGACTTGGGCTACCACAAACACATTCACTTAGTGGATTAATATTACCCTTTTTCAAACAAGAGTTATAAGTACTTTTTATTGATAACCTGTGTGAAATAACAGAAACTTTTGGAACTAAGAAATCTACAGTATTTAGAAAAAGTACTATGTGCGTCTATTATTATTATTATTATTATTATTATTATTATTATTATTATTATTATTATTTTTATTATTATTATTATTATTATTATTATTATTATTATTATTATTATTATTATTATTATTATTTTCAGTATTATTATTATTTGCTAAGCAACAACCCTAGGTGGAGCAGAAGGACTCTATAAGCCCAGGGGATTCAGCAGGTGAAATAGCTTAGTGAGGGAAGGAAACAAGGAAAAATATAATATCTTAAGAACAGTAGCAACATCAAAATGAATATCTCTTTTATAAAATATAAAAACTTCAACAAAGCAGGAGGAAGTGAAATAAGACAGAATAGCGTGCCCTCAAGCAAGAAAACTCTAACCCAAGACAGTGAAGTCCATGATTAAGAGATTCTGGCACTACCCAAGACTTAGAGAACAATGGTTTGATTTTGGGGTGTCTTCCTCCTAGAAGAGCTGCTTACAATAGCTAAAGGGTCTCTTCTCCCCTTCCCAAGAGGAAAGTGGTAATTAAACAATTACACTACAGTAACCCATGGGGTGAAGATGAATTGTTTGGTAATCTCATTGTTGTCAGCTGTATGAGGACAGAAGAGAATATGTAAAGAATAGGCCAGACTATTCAGTGTGCTTGTAGGCAAAAGGAAAATAAACTGTAACCAGAGAGGTCTAATTTAGTACAGTCTTGCAAGTAAAATGACCCCATAACTCTCTAGCGGTAGTATCTCAACCTCTACAAGTAAAAAGATCCACCGATAGGGTTTAAATTTCACCAGATCGAAAAGCTAAACTAGGTAGTTCACCCTCAGGAAAAAAAAAATGAGGAAGATCAAGTTTCTCATTCCTCTGCTTATTGTCAAACACATCAGTCAAAATGGTTGACTTTTCTTTTGGATAATGAATGGCAGAGACATCTGGTTCATGTAAAAGAGTAAAGGTTGCATCTACACCAATGAGTGAACATTTAAAATTTTGGTGAAATAATCTATATATAATCCAAAACCATATATATAATCCAAAACCATATATATAATCCAAAACCATCCCCATTTACCTCTCACCATAGTATTATCCACATATGCCACTAGAGTAATCTTTCTTATGATCTAATTTCTAATCCTCTGCTGGTATTTAACTGAGCATTAATCAAACAATAATAAATGCATAAGTTCTAGATTTATTTTTTATTTTTGAGAATGGCATTGAGTTATATTTATCCTTCTTGTTTAATTATGAATAATTAGTAATGTACTCAATGCCAAGATATATCCCAATAAATAAAAATACTGATAGAAATCCGGTTTTATTTTCAATATTTCCCACATTTATAAACACACACACACACACACACACACACACATATATATATATATATATATATATATATATATATATATATATATATATATATATATATATATATATATATATATATATATATATATATATATATATATATATATTAACATCCATGACAAAAAAAGACTGGGTCTCCACTTATCACAAAATCCTGTGTATCCCATTCAGGATGACATGCATGCTATTCGCCTCTTTAGAGTAGGATACTCAATGTCATAGTATGTTTTTATGGGGCCCGTATACCGCAAGTGTTTCATACATGCTCAATCTGTAATGTTTTTTTTTTTTTTTTTTTATTGCTTGTTATATCCCGTACTGATAATAGAAAACTTAGTTTAAGCTTGTCTTTGCATGTTTAATTTTTTCGGAATTTCTGTGCCGTTGTTAACCTGAATTATCTATATATAAGCTTGAATAAAGTAACTTATCTTCCACTTGCCTTTATAATAATACCTAAAAGCTACTTTGCGACACTACACCCATCTGGATAGATTTACAAATAATTGCTATAAATCTGTTAAAACATTGCCAACAATGTACCATGCCCTTATTCGACAAACATATCGGAAAAGGGCTTATCTTTATTTCTTTTTTTTTTTTGTATTCTTTTTTTTAACAGCACCGGCGATTATTAACTTTTTTCTGAACTACTGGAAAATCTATAGCTTATAATATTTGTATGTTCAATGCAGCGTAAATTCTACTTATCATTTTATATCTAGCAATATTACGGATTTAAAATTTCAATTAATCAAACTATCTTGTATACATTTAAAAAATCTTTATTATTTTTTCATTTTTTTAGTTATATATATACATGAAGTAACGATGAAGAAAGGAGCAGAAATGTTTATTCGAAGGGCAGTTTATACTAGGTGTTATATTTTTTTGTATTTCAAATGCTACTTTACTAATGGCCTCGTTTTGTTACCACCGAAAAGTCCTGTGAATACAGAAATTTTGAGTAAGCAATGCATCGGCTAAAACCTTTGAAAAAATCCGTATAACTATATTTTGTTATATATAATTCACGTTATAATTAGATCAATCTCACATTTTGATAAAATCCCCAACTGTTCATTGGAGTGTCCTTTGAGTTCATTCTTTATAAATCTGTACCTGTGTCTGGAATGGAAAGTATTACTGGTGTCAGATGAACAAATTTATTTACAAAAAGAGTACTCCAAAGGACGATCCTTGTTCAGGGCTAAGTCTTTGTTTCTATGGCATCTCACTAGGGGTCGCACAAATTACTCGATTTGGTCTAAGTAGATATTGGACATCTACCAATGTAAATCGCCCATAGAAGTATTGGCTCCTTCACTAGTAACTTCAGCAATGCTCTCTACTGATTTATTATTTAATATAACGAAGTCATAACAGCTAACGTGTTTGCATATCTATATTAACCTAATCGTCTTCCGCTTAAGAGGAAGCATTAGATTTAATCTCCCATCTGGAGAGCTTATCCCGAATTAAAGCCTCTGTACTTAGCGTATGTCCTTCATTCCTCATTGATTTAGCAATTTCGCAAAGCGTTAACACATAATTATTATTATTATTATTATTATTATTATTATTATTATTATTATTATTATTATTATTATTATTATTATTATTATTATTATTGTTAAATTCTAGGCTACATTCCCAGCTGGAAGAGCAGGATGCTATAAGCCTAAGGGCTCCAATATCCAACAAGGAAAATTAGCCCAGTAAGGAAAGGAAGTAAACAAAAACTAAAATATTACTAACGGACAATGAAAATAAAATATTCCGAGAACAGTAAAGAAAATTAAATGAAATCTTTTAGATATAAACTATAAAAAGTTAATAAAAGTATGAGGAAGAGACATAAGTTAGAATAGTGTACCCGGTGTACCCTCAACCAAGAAATATCTAATCATAGACAGTGGAAGACCACTGTACAGAGGCTAAGACTCCAACCCAAGACTTCTAGAAGAGCTGCTACCATAGATAAAGATTTTCGTCTTCCCTTACAAAGGGAAAGTAGGCACTAAACAATTGCAGTGTAAAAGTTAACTATCTAAGCAAAGAATAACTGTTTGCAATATATGTGTTGTCATGTGTATAAGGACAGAGAAGAATGTGGATAGAATAGGTCAGACAATCAATGACACTAGATGTAAGGATGCCAGATAACTGATAATCAATCAAACAATCAGTCAATTGATGTATGTGTGGGTAGAGGAAAAATTAACCGTAACCAGAGAGAGTAAGCCAATATAGTACTTTTTGTTCAGTCAAATGACCCAATAACTCGCTTCCGGTAATATTTCTACAGATGGTTTGTGTCCCGGGTCAACCTATTACCTAAAACATATTCGGGTTCACCCTCTGATCTGTATCTCTGACTGATGTGTCATTTAAAAGTATCAATGAATACTCAAAAAAAAAATTCAATTACCAATATCTTTTTTAGGATAGTTCATATAGGATTTTTTCCGACATCTGGAGGTGATTTTCTATCATTTTTATATTGAATGAATTCATGTTTCAACTCCTTCGGTTAATATACAATTAACTAGCCCTTGAAATGGAACCCTTCCTTCTTAACAAGTGTATTAAAGGCTTACTTTTAAAAATTTCAGTATTAGCTATTCTATTGGTGCTTTCTGCATTTCTAAATTACGATTGATGAAGCAGTGTCGAGCAGGGTAAAAAAAAAAAAAAAAAAAAAAAAAAAAAAAAAGGTACATATGAGTCAATGTGGCCATCCTATTCAGCCATTGTTCCATGAGGAGGCCATTGATTTTCAACTCTTTACTCTTATATGGGTTATGTATTAATGTATTTTAAATATTTTCTGAACAAATACAAGCTTATATTGCGAAAAGTACGAAAATGCTATACATACTGTATATTACGTAAGTCAGATGATATCTGCTATGTTAATATAGTTCTCAGATTCCATGATCCGATGAACGTTGTCGTCGATAAAGTACCATGAAAGGAATTACAAAATGAGAGACCCTTATTCCTTATCCTTATTCTATATTTGGGTTTCCCCAGGTCCCTCAGTGTGAGGCACCTCGTATATCCACCAGAGAGTTGCTAATGCATCTTCTGGTGTATTTTGCATCTTCCAGTCTTGGATGGTCTGGGATACATCTTAGGTATTTATCGAGCTTATCCTTAAACACATCTATGCTCACTCCTGATATGTTTCTTAGATGAGCTGGCAGCACATTAAATAGTCTCTGCATTATCGATGCTGATGTGTAGTGGATTAATGTCTTGTGCGCCTTCCTCAGTTTTCCTAGTATAGTTTTTGGCACTATTAATCTACCACGGCTTGCTCTTTCTGATATTTTTAGCTCCATGATGTTTTCAGTGATTCCTTCTATTTGCTTCCATGCTTGTATTATCATGTAGTGTTCTCTTCTCCTTTCTAGACTGTATAGTTTTGAAAATTGCAGTCTCTCCCAGTAGTCAAGGTCCTTCCTCTGTTCTAGCAGTATTGGACCTTTGTACACTCTATTTGTGCAATATCCTTCTGGCAGTGTGGGTACCATATCACATTGCAGTACTCGAGTGTACTACGTACATAAGTTTCGTAAAGCACAATCATGTGTTCAGCTTTTCTTGTTTTAAAGTGTCTGAATAGCATTCCCATTTTTGCTCTACATTTAGACAACAGTGTTGCTATTTAGTTGTTACATAACATATTCCTATTTAACATAACACCAAGGTCTTTAATTGCTTCATTGTTTCTAATTGTTTCGTGATTAGGGCCCTTGTATGCATATACCATTACTTATCTGTTTCCATAATTTACTGATGCAAATTTATCTGAATTAAATACCATCCTATTTATCTCCGCCTATTCACATATTTGGTTTAGATTTGTTTTTAGTGAGTTCTTATCTTCATCACAAGTAATTTCTCTACATATTCTTGTGTCATGGGTGAAACTTGTCACTACAGAGTTTTTAACATCACAGTCTATGTCTGATATCATAATAAGTAACAGCAGTGCAGCTAATACCATACCCTGTGGCACGCCAGATATTACATGATTTTCATCTTAATTCCCATCATTTGCAACCACTATCTGTTTTTTGTTTTGCAGGACTTCTTTTACCCCTTTTCCTATCTTTCCCACAATATTATGCTTTCTCAATTTTTTCTCTAATATATTATAGTCTACCTTGTAAAAGGCTTTTGCAAAATCTAGATAGATCACATCTGTGTCTTTTTCATTTATCATATTTTTTATTGTTTTCATAGTGTGCTATCAGTTGGGTTTGTGTACTTTTGCCGGCAAAAACCATGTTGACCTATAATAAACAAATTATTTTTAACCAAATGATTCATTATTTTAATTTTTATTACCCTCTCATACACTTTCATAATATGTGATGTTAGACTAACATGTCTATAATTGTTTGCCTCTACTATGGGTATCACAGACAGTGCAAGTGTGATATTTTGCAATTATTCTGTAACGAACACTGGTATCAGTACGAGATTTTACTATAGTGTATTACACCCAGTAAGGAAATTTATATGATTATCATGAATCATTTATTGTAAATAATAAAGACTTTTGTACCTATACCAAGAGGCAAAACTCATTAGCCAAGCAAGAAAACGAACACGAGGTTGGAAGAGCTCCGCCTGCCTACAACCCCCTTCACCTCCAACCCCCATTTTCTTCCTCCCCTCTCCTTTCTTCCCTCACCTGCCCTACATCTTTCCTTCTCTCTTTCTCTCTCTCTCTGAATGTTGCTTTGATTTAAACATATTTTTTTACGATTTTTTTTTCTATCAATCTAATAATTATTTACATAATCAATACCATAGAGAGAGAGAGAGAGAGAGAGAGAGAGAGAGAGAGAGAGAGAGAGAGAGAGAGAGAGAGAGAGAGAGAGAGAGAGATGAGCAAACCAGTGAATAAAGCAGTCAGTCATCTGATAGGTAACAACCGATTGAATTGTTCCATATCTACAACAATAAATATTATAATTAGATAAGATAGATAGATAGATAGAGTGCTTGATATAAAAAAAAAATCATACAAAATAAGTTGCAACTTAAGCTACCTTCTCAGAAAGAGAGCATGAAGGGGAGGGAAAGAACGGAGAGGGAGGGATGGCGTGGAGGTGGAGGGAGATAGCTTGAAGCAGTGGGAGAGCAGGTGAGGGATGAAAGGAGAGGGAGGGAGGGGGTGGAGGTAGAGGTTCTGTATATTATTGTTCGGTTTTGTGACTGGATGATTGAGATTTTGCCCTTTGGCATAGGGGCAAGTGTCTTTATAATTAATAATTAACGATTCATTATACCCCTATAAATTTCCTCACTGGTTGTAATACCCTATAGCAACATCTCGTTTTGATACGACTGTTCGTTACAGAATAATTGCAAAAAATCGCACTTGCACTGTCTGTGAAACCCATAGTAGTCTTGATCCACTTTTGAAAATAGGGGTTATATAAGCTAATTTAGATTTAATATATATCTTGCTCATTTCTATACTTTGTCTTAGCAGTATTGCAATTAGCTTCGCGTTAGTGTGTACAGTTTTTTTTTTTTTTAACAAAATCGCTGGAATTCCATCTGGTCAGGCTGCCAATAAACTTTTAATTTCGCTTATAGCTTTGACTATATGTGCTTCATTAATATCTATATATTTCTTCTCTCATTTCGGTTTCACTATTCTCATTAGAAATTCTTGGCGTGAACTCACTCTTATATTTTTCTGCTAATATGTTTCATATTACCTTTTTTTCTTTTATTCGTTAACCATCCTTCAATTCTTAGAGGGCCTATTTCTAATCTCACTTTATACATATTTTTTTTGCATGGGAGTAAAGTATTTTTTTATATATATATTTTGAAGTGTCCTTTCTTCTAAGTCTCTGTTTTCATTTTTTTTCGATTGTATAATCTTTTGTTCTGCCTTTTCTCTCTTAATTTTTATTTCCATCATTTTCCATACATTTTTTTTCTTTTCCAAGATTTTTCTTCCACTTTCTAATTTTCTGAAATAAGATCATATTGTCTCTTGGTATGCATGTCTGATGTTTATTATTTCTTTTTTTTTTAGTACAAATTTTTCAACAATTTTCTTCAGTATTTTGTACAGTATATCCGTATTTAACTGTATATCATCACTTACGAATACATTTTTCCATTCTTTGTTCAGTTTTTCATTTATTTCTTACCATTTTATATTCTTACTATAAAAATCATATTTTACATAAACATCCCATCGTTTTGTGCTTTGATAATCTCTGCGATCACTTGCTTTGGAATGGACTATTAATTCTATGACATTGTGGTCGGAAATTCCCGTCTTATACACTATTATTTCTTTAACATAATTCACCTCATTCACAAATACTAAATCTAAGACATTTTCCTTTCTTGTTAGAATGTGGTTTATTTGTTGCATATTATGTTCTATTAGCATATCTTGAGGCTTTTCAAATTGCCTCAAATCTTCTGCGCCACTATTACTCTCTTTTTGATATGTATATATACAACCACTTTCGTCTATCCGTTCTTTCCAATCCACAAAAGGAAAGTTAAAATCTCTGGATAATAGTATATTCCGGTCTTTATGGTTTCTACATATATCATCTATTATTTTTATTATTATGTCAAACTCCTTAGTATTAGGGGGCCTGTAAACTACAATATTCACTAGTTTTTCAAATTCAAATTCTACCGCAATCAATTCACATTCAGTATTGCTGTATTTTTCACAGACTTTTCCTTGATTTAGGTCTCTTCCATATATTGCGGTTCCCCCTTGATTCCTATTTGCTCTGTCTGATCTATATGTTAGGAAACCCTTTATATTGTCATCCCTGCCAGTCTCTTGGGAATACCATGTTTCACTTATATTTAATATATCTATTTTTTTCAATTTGGGTTACTTCTTCTGAGAACTCTATTTTGTTTTTAGAGATACTTGTGATTAAACCCTGTGCATTCATCACTATTATGGTTTGTGTTTCATCCCCATAATTTAATACTGGTAATGATATGGATTCTCCCATGCTTCCTTCCCGTTCTGATATGATGTTCTTTTCTTCATTTCCCGGAATTCTGCCATTAAAAAATCCAACTTTTCTATTATATTTGCTCTTTCTCCATATTTATTTGTGTGTGTATACCTGCAATTATTCCCATTTCTGCACCAACCCCTGGCATTATAGATGCATTCTTTGTAGTTGGGCCCTAATTGTGCATATCTGGGTTGAAAGGCATTATATATTGGGGCCTTTTGTGCATAGCGCGGCATATACTTGGCTTGTTTTTTTTTCTTATTTTGTTTAATTTTTGCTTTCATTTTTTTTCTGTTTGCTGAGTTTTCCTAATTTCATTCATGGTTGCAGGATGTATATATCGATACTTTTTGTTGAAT
>NC_090734.1:23485465-23487965 GCF_036898095.1 Palaemon carinicauda | reverse complement strand
AACCATTGTAATCATCATCATCTTCTTCTATGCCTATTGACGCAAAGGCCTTAGTTATATCTGGAGCTTTTAATTCAATACCTCTCAATTCATCATCTCATACTTCGTGTTTCATAGTCCTCGGCCATTTTGGTTTGGGTCTTACAACTTTCCTAGTGCCTTGTTGAGACCAGCTGAACGTTTAGTGAACTAACCTCTCTTGTCGAGTGCAAGGATCATACACAAACAATCTCCACCTTCATGATCCCATAAGAATATGGTACTCGAGTAATCTCTCATATAGTTTCTTATCTAATCCTGTCCTGCCATCTAACTCCCCATACCCTTCTGAGGGCATTGCTCTCAAATCTACGAAATTTATTGGAGATTATTTTATTGTCATACAATGACACATGTCCATAGAGTAACAGCGATCTCACTAAACTGATATATAGTTCGATTTTCATGTGTTATTTTCAGGCGATATGATTTCCATATTTTACTTAACCTATCAATTGTCTGATTTCCTTTATCCAATCATTCACTAAACTCTAATTCTGAAGACCCTGTATTGAAGATCATATTTCCTAAATACCTTAATGATACTACCTCACTAATCATTTTTCTTCCAATGATATTACATCTTCCATTGCATTCTCCGCTCTCTTCATCTCTGTCTATCTTCTATTTATCTCCAACCCATCCTCGTGATATATTTCATATATTCTGGCTAGCAGGCATTGCAAATCCTTTGTTGTTCTGCTAGCAAGAACAAAATCATCAGCATAATCTAGGTCTGTTAAATTTTTATCACCAGTCTAGTCCAATTTTTTTCACCATCTCTGATGGTTCTACACATTACAGAATCCATGATGAGGATGAACAACATAGGTGACAACACATTCTTTGGAGTACTGCGCTGTTCACTGTAAATTCATTTGATAAGACTCCATTGCCATTCACTTTGCACTTGATATGCTCATGATCAGACTTAATTAAATTCATATATATATATATATATATATATATATATATATATATATATATATATATATATATATATATATATATATATATATATATATATATATATATAGGAGAAATTCCATAAAAATGCAGGAATCTACACAAAATTGGCTGATGCACACTATCAAAGGCTTTTTCGTCGTCAACAAATTCCATCAAAAGGGGATTTCGATATTCTACGCATTGTTGTACATGTTTCATAATCAAAATTTGGTCATTGACACTTTTACATTTTCTAAATCCTGTTTGTTTATTTCTCAGCTTTTAATCAGTCTCTCATTCCAGTCTCTTTAGAATAAGCATAATATATATTCTCATAAATATTTACGAAAGTGCTATTTCTCTGTAATTATCCCAAGCAGTCAGGTCTCCCTTTTTTCACCAAAACTCCCATTCATCAGGTTTTGCCTCTTCAGACCACATTCAACAAAATAATCTGGAAGTAGTCATGGAATCACTTTATTTTCAGTCAGTATTATCTCGGCAGTTAATCCATTCTATCCTGGGGTTTTCCATATCTTTAGTTTTTTTTTTAAGTATAGCTTCGACCTCAATCACAGTAAATTCTTTCAATGGCACATGAATGTTTTCATCAGCTTCACCTATATCTATTAAATTATTCCCTTCATTTCTTCTATTCATAACACCAATGAACTATTCCATCCAACGATGCCTTTCATCATCTTCTGTTGCTATAACAGAACCATCTCTATTTTTGATGGATGAATCCTTCTTCTTCTTTGTCCCGGCCGAGATTTAATTAATAATCCTTTGAGCAATTCTTACACCATACCCCTTTCCTGAATTCATAGCTTTGTCTGCCTCATCTTCTTTACGGTCTAAATATTCTCTAAAGTTATTCCTCACAATTTTATTGAGGTTTCAGTCTATATATATATGTATATATATATATATATATATATATATATATATATATATATATATATATATATATATATATATATATATATATATATATATATATATATATATATATATATATTTATATATATATATATATATATATATATATATATATATATATATATATATATATATATATATATATATATATATATATATATATGTGTGTGTGTGTGTGTGTGCGTGTGTGTGTGTGTCCTGATCCTTGTCTGCCAAATATATTTTTTATTTCTCAAAGCGAATGAACCCTATAATCGTTCGTTGATGTGTGTGATATTATATTTCCATCGCAGTGGAGAATTCCAAAGAACCTACCAATTCATCATGTTGTTGTAGCAAGATCGCATCTTGCTTGCGAGGGGTAGTGAGTAACCTTTGTGCGTTTATTAGACAAGGTACTCACCTGAGATTATCGGCTATACACATTGTATTCACTAGCCTTGTGTAATAAATTGAGAAAAGAGCCATGTTCCGATGTTTCATTATCCGTTGACATGGGACTCAAAAGCACACACACACACATATACAAACACACACACACACATATATATATATACATATATATATATAT
>NC_090734.1:23470465-23477965 GCF_036898095.1 Palaemon carinicauda | reverse complement strand
GCATACCTTTTTCCCAAGGCTTCCCCTGATGCTGTTGTTCCCCAGCCTCGGCCGGAGATCCCTCTGATCCAGATTCCAGTGGAGGATGATGTCGCTGACGCCATGCAGGACATCCAGTTGGACGACAAGATGTCCGACTTGTCCGATCGTGCGGAGCAGGATCTCCTCGCAGAGGGCGAGGAGGAGGATCGAGATCCTATTGCCGTGGAGGAAGAGGTTCCCGTATCATCAGACGTGCCGGTTCAGGTCCCTGAACCTATCCCCTCTACCTCGTCCGCTCTTCCAGCAGAGCTTGGACAGGCTCTCTCTTCCATCGTTGGTATGATCCAACAGATGCAGAGGGAGAATAATCAGAAGGCCGCTACTTTGGAGCTCCAGATGCAGAAGATCACAGCATCACGTGGACCTCCAAAGAAGCTCAACGTTAAGGACCTTCCTCTGTGCTCGGATGCCAACCCGTGGAGATATGCCGAGCACATGCCGATGACGATTGGGAAGATCGTCATGTCGGAGAAACTGGGCTCAGTTCCCCTTGAGGAGGTGGAATTCTGGCCCAGTAGAGGGGCCTACCCGGACTGCTATGTCCGTTTGAAGAAGGAGCCGGCTTCGAAGGAGGAGACGGAACCAAAGGAGGTGATTATTCTGGATCACTCCAAGGCTCAAGCCACTTTGACAGCTGCTTTAAAGGAGAGGGGGTTCTCAAACTCAAAGGTTGCCGCTTTGAGTAAGAAGCACCCCTCCTTTGTATCCTCCCCGGCTAGGCCCTTCCCCTTTATGCAAAAGGGGTTTGCGGCCGTCATCAAGGCGGTTGAAGCTGGCAAGCCGTGCCCGTCTTTGGAGGAATGTAAACCTCTATCGTTGGCATTGCCAATGGACAATAAGGACTGGAAGGAGGTGCACCTTACTTTCTCGGTTGGGAAGTTGGACGCCGACATTGCAGGACAGCAGTTCGGCGAAAACCTTCCCAAGTTGTCGGAATTCCTTCTACGGAGGGAATTGGACACAAAGGAGCGCCTGGCAGCCTCGATGTCTCTCCAGACCAACATGGAGACGATGGCTAGCGACCCCAAGATGCCAGAGATGTTCATGGTTATGGCCAAAATCCATCTGGCCACAGTAACCAAGGACCTCTATTGCTTTGTTAAAGCAATGAGGGCCTGTAGGGAGTTTGTGTTCGCCTCGGCCACAGTGAGGCATGAACCCAAGAGGCTAATTACATCCAGCATCTGGGGTAAAGATCTCTTTCCCAAGGACGTGGTCAAAGAGATCGTGGACAAGGCAGCCACTGAGAACCGCAATCTTCTCCTGAAGTGGGGCCTGTCCCTTAAGAGGAAGTCTTCTCCGGATGAGGGCCCTCAGCCGAAAGGAAAGGCGAAGAAGTCAAGGTTTTCCTCCCGTCCAGCCAAGTCCTTCAAACCGCAAAGACAACAGCAGCAGCAGCCAGCTTTGCCTCCGGTTCCACAACTGGTAGCCCAGACCCCGACCACCTTCCAATGGGTTCCCCAAGCCATGTCATCAGCTTCCCCGGCATTCAATCCCGTGTTCGAGGGACAGTCGACCACGTTTCGTGCAAGACCCAGAGGAGCAGCTAGAGGGTCATCAAGACGCCCCTCTAGGGGACGAGGATTCAGAGGTGGTCGCGGCCAGGGAGGCAAGACTGCAGGGCAGTCAAAGTGAAGTGTCGCCGGTAGGTGGGAGACTTCAGTATTTCCGTGATCGCTGGACCTTCGATCCCTGGGCCCACAGCCTTCTCAAAAATGGACTGGGTTGGAGTTGGTACAGTACTCCGCCCCAGTGCCCTCAATTTTTCCAACACTCCACCCCCGTTTTGGAGGAGTACATCCAAGATCTGTTGGAGAAAAAGGTGATCAGGAGGGTAAAGTCCATCAAGTTCCAAGGGAGGCTGTTTTGTGTTCCCAAGAAAGACTCGGGGAAACTCAGAGTCATTCTGGACTTGTCACCACTCAACAAGTTCATAGTGAACCACAAGTTCAAGATGTTAACGTTACAACACATAAGGGCCTTACTGCCCAAGAGGGCATATACCGTCTCCATCGATTTGTCAGACGCATATTGGCACGTTCCAATAAGTCGTCGTCTCTCCCCCTACCTAGGATTCAAGCTACAACAAAAACTTTACGCTTTCAGGGCGATGCCCTTCGGACTAAACATAGCCCCAAGGATCTTTACGAAGCTTGCGAGCGCAGCTCTCAAACAGTTACGCCTAAAAGGGTTCCAGGTAGTAGCCTACCTGGACGATTGGTTGGTGTGGGCAGCATCCAGAGCAGAATGCTTGCAAGCTTCCCTACAAGTGATTCAGTTCCTGGAATATCTAGGCTTCATGATCAACAGAAAGAAGTCTCGTCTTTCTCCAGCTCAGAGGTTCCAGTGGTTGGGAATTCACTGGGATCTAGTGTCACACCGTCTTTCCATCCCGATGTCAAAGAGGAAGGAAATAGCGGGGTCTGTCAGGAGACTTCTAGGTTCCGAGAGGATATCAAGACGCGAACAAGAGAGGGTTTTGGGCTCTCTTCAGTTTGCATCAGTATCAGACCCAGTGCTAAGAGCACAGTTAAAAGATGCAGCGGGAGTATGGAGAACCTTTGCATCGAAAGAGCGAAGGGACTTGAAGAGACCGGTCCCACTTCGACTACGTTCTCTTCTCAGACCGTGGTCTCAAGCCAGTCGTCTAAAGAGGTCTCTACCTCTTCAGCCACCCCCCCCCCCCCCGTCAGTGACAATCCACACAGACGCCTCAAAGGTAGGGTGGGGGGGTCACTCCCATCGGAAAAAAGTGCAAGGGATCTGGTCCAAGCTATTTGGGACCTTTCACATAAACTTTCTAGAAGCTATGGCAGTACTTCTTACCCTGAAGAAAGTATCCCCACGTCACTCGATCCACGTAAGGTTGGTACTGGACAGCGAGGTGGTTGTGAAATGTCTGAATCGGCGGGGATCGAGATCCCCACCTCTCAACCAGGTAATGTTAGCCATATTCCGACTGGCGGAGAAGAAGAAGTGGCACCTGTCAGCAGTTCACCTTCAAGGAGTCCGGAATGTGACCGCGGACGCTCTATCCAGGGTGACACCGATAGAGACAGAATGGTCCCTAGACGCAGGATCATTCTCTTTCATCTTGAGACAAGTCCCAGAACTGCAGATAGACCTCTTCGCGACGAAGGACAACAAGAAGCTGCCGAAATATGTGTCCCCATACGTGGACCCCTCGGCAGAAGCAATAGATGCGATGTCCCTCGATTGGAACAGATGGTCCAGGATCTACCTGTTTCCCCCTCACAATCTGATGTTGAGGGTCCTCAACAAACTGAGATCCTTCAAGGGAGTAGCAGCAATAGTGGCCCACAAGTGGCCGAACAGTGTATGGTTCCCTCTAGCTCTGGAACTACGACTGAGGTTTCTACCACTCCCGGACCCAGTTCTGTCCCAGCAAGTCCAGAAGTCGACTGTCTTCGCTTCATTACAGAAAACCCGAACCCTGCAGCTCATGATTTTCTCTCCCTAGCGGTGAAGAAACGGTTCGGAATCTCGAAAGATAGTATCGACTTCCTGGAAGAATACAAGTGTAAGTCTACTAGGAGGCAGTACGAATCTGCATGGAAGAAATGGGTAGCCTTTGTCAAAGATAAGAACCCGCACGAGATCTCTACGGAGTTCTGCCTATCCTTCTTCATTCACCTCCACGGACAGGGGCTGGCGGCGAACACAATTTCTACATGTAAGTCAGCTCTAACAAGACCCATTCTATATGCCTTCCAGGTAGACCTCGCTAACGAGATGTTTAATAAGATCCCAAAGGCCTGTGCTAGGCTTAGACCATCAGCTCCTCCAAAGCCTATTTCATGGTCGTTAGACAAAGTCCTTCATTTTGCCTCATTACTAGATAATGAGGAATGTGCGTTGAAGGACCTGACTCAAAAAGTGATCTTCCTTTTTGCCCTTGCTTCTGGGGCCAGAGTTAGTGAGATTGTGGCCCTCTCGAGAGAGGAGGGCCGAGTTCAGTTCCTGGATGGGGGAGAACTGAACCTGTTTCCGGACCCTACGTTTCTCGCTAAGAACGAGTTGCCCACCAACAGGTGGGGTCCCTGGAGAATCTGCCCTCTGAAAGAAGATGCATCTCTATGTCCCGTAGAATGCCTTAAGGTCTATCTTCGTAGAACTTCAGACTTCCATGGGGGCCAACTATTCAGAGGAGAAACATCGGGCTCGAATTTATCTTTAAATCAGCTTAGGGCGAAAATTACATATTTTATTCGCAGAGCGGATCCTGACAGTTCACCCGCAGGTCATGATCCGAGGAAAGTTGCTTCATCATTAAACTTCTTTAACTTTATGGATTTTGAACACCTTCGTTCATACACTGGCTGGAAGTCTTCCAGGGTATTCTTTCGCCACTATGCTAAGCAAGTGGAGCAGCTAAAGAGGTCTGTGGTAGCAGTTGGTTGCGTCGTTAACCCTGCTGTTTAACTCTGCGAGGAACAGCGGAATCATTTGGGACTTGGATTCTTGGGTGAATGGTTAGTTATATGCGTTGATATAACTGGTAGTGAAGGCTCTCAGAGCCCACAGTGACTGTTCCAACGTTATGGTGATGGTAGCACAAGTACAGACAGGTGTGCCAAGCGTTTGCCAACGCTATTGTCAGCAAAGTAGTAACATGGACGTTAAGTTTGATACCGGGGTATGTGTAAGTGACACATATGTTTTTCTTTCAGATAATCATTCATCCATGCACTACAGTACTTGTGTAAATTGTTGGTCATCCACCTAGCATATGTACATATTTATGGTGACCATGTCTGTTTATTGTTTCTCAATAAACTTGTTCTCGGGAACCTTGCGTCTCCTTCACCTATTTTTGATTTCATATTGTTTTTTGAGCATTTAGCCTATGTATATTAATCGGGGATATCTATAATAGCCTATTCCTTAATGCAAAGCCTGGATTATACTGGTTTATACTTTCCTTAGCAATAAGGACTCCACCCCTTTCTGAGGATGGTGGTAGCAGCAAGTTTAATCCTACGCAGATATAACCTTTTGTCTAATTTTACTTCGACCAGGGTGCTGGTCGGGACTTTTTCTTTTGGATACTGTAGTCCCGTAAGACTTCGCTTTACTTCATATAGAGTGAGACCACTATAAGGTACTGGCTGGCGAGTGATTCATACATAGGTATATGTACTCTTTGTTCGTTTCTAGAGTCTAGTAGGACTCCTCCCTGTAGGGGGCAGGAAGCACTCTCATGGCTTATGATTAGTGAAAAGATGTATAACGGTAACATCTTAGGTCTGTCAGTCGAGTTGACTAAGAAACATTCTTGAGGAGTACGGCACGTATTGAGAATCCACAGATACAGTAATGCTCTGGTATACTTCCATCAGGACGACATGGCTTGAGCCCAAAAAACGGATTTTGAGCGAAGCGAAAAATCTATTTTTGGGTAAGATAGCCATGTCGTCCTGATGGACCCGCCCTGCTCCTTTTCAAAAATAAAATAAATAAATAAGAGTGAAAAGGATAGTAGGACCCCTCCCTACATACAGTATCTGTAGCACCTCGTGTATCGCTACAAGAAATACAGATGGCGCCGTGAGCGGCGCAGGGCACGCTTTCGAAACGGGGAGGAGGGATGCCTTATGAACGGCTCCCCCCTTTCTTATCGTTTTCGTTTTCTTGCCATTTTACCCCTACGAAGTGTTAACTCTATTCGGGGTATAGATTGCTATGAGGCGTGTCAAGAATACGTCCACTGATATTTACGATATCCCTAAGGTCTTTTTTAGGGATACTCGCTCCAGGAGTTAGAATTCTGGGTACCTGAAGGTAAATTCTCTGGGAATATCGCCGTAGTTGTAATATACCCTAGGAAGCTGCCTTTAAGGAACTTCCATCAGGACGACATGGCTATCTTACCCAAAAATAGATTTTTCGCTTCGCTCAAAATCCGTTATATATATATATATATATATATATATATATATATATATATATATATATATATATATATATATATATATATATATATATATATATATATATATTTATATATATATATATATATATATATATATATATATATATATATATATATATATATATATATATATATATATATATATATATATATATATATATATATATATATATATATATATATATATATATATATATATATATATATATATATATATATATATATATATATATATATATATATATATATATATATATATATATATATATATTGGGCTCAAGCCATGTCGTCCTGATGGAAGTTCCTATAGGGTAGCTTCCTAGGGTATATTACAACTACGGCGATATTCCCAGAGAATTTACCTTAAGGTACCAGAATTCTAACTCCTGGAGCGAGTATCCCTCGTGAAAGGGATATCGCAACATATCAGAGGACGTATTCTAGACACGTCACATGGCAATCTACGACCTGAACAGAGATTTCGTCTCGTAGGAGGTGATTGACGAGATACGAATTCGGGAAAGAAAAAGGGGAGCCGCTCCCAAGGCTTCCCTATCCCCCGATTCGTATGCGTGCTTGGCGCCAATCCTGGCGCCATCTGTATTCCTTTTTGCGTAGCTTAACAACTCGGTGTTTTTTCCTGTTTTTCTCGCAAATCTTGGATTTATTCAGCTTTTCATGGCTTCTCCGTCTTCGTTGGCCTCGGATAAGTTGAGTATAGTGTCTGTTATGTATAAATGTAGGCTGTTGGTAAAATTTTGAGTGATTAATAGGATTAATATTTGATACAAGAGCCGTAGCCTACCAGAGGTGTCCTGGACACTGTCACTCGCTAGGTATAAATTAGTTAGTCAGAGTGACATTCCTGGTTGTTTTGCTTTAATAAATTTTAGCTATTTAGCTTTACATAGGATTTCCTTTCGTGCTTAGTATTATTTGGCGAAGTATTCGCCATTCTGGCCTACGCTAGGCCATGTAGCCTAGTCGTTTGGTCCTAGTACTTCATGCATGATTTTGGTTTTTCCGAGTGTAATTAAAATTTTATTGAAGCTTTAGGCTATATTTTATAAATTTAAGACTGTGTGGAATATTTCCAAGATTGTATACGTGTGAGTTTCGGTGAATTAGGTAATCGATTCTCTTGGTGCCTAGGCTAATTGCTTATGGAGCCTTAGTATACTTTATCATACTCCCCGGTTGCTTTCTTTTCTTCGGAGAAGGTATGCAATCCCTTTCCCTCTGTTTAAGCCTTGGGCTTATCCCTAAGTGGTTTTTTCCGAATTTATTTTCGATAAAACTATACTAGGGTGTTACTGTACCTTCCTGTTCCAGTAAGTCTGGTTCAAAGAGGGACAGAACAACAGAGTTTTTAGTCTGAGTCCGTGTTGTCTGGCTTGGGGCAGAGTCTCCCTCGCTGACCTAACACTTACAAAGGGAGCTTAGCTCCCTTAGGTCACTACCGAAGGTTTCTGTAAGTTATGATTCCTTCTTTTGTGATCGACCAG
>NC_090734.1:23465692-23469965 GCF_036898095.1 Palaemon carinicauda | reverse complement strand
TATATCACTAGTCCTGAATTTATCTTTCAGTTCCTTTCATGTCTTTTGAAGCAAAACATATGGCCGTTTCTTTACTTTAAATAGGATTCCGAAGTTCTTAAAATCTCAATCGATTCTATTATATCCTAATATGTTTGTATCTGCTCTTTAATCAACACAGGAAGATCATAATTATGTATATTTTAGGGCCCATAGATATTTAGTATTGGGGGGTGAATGCCAGTTTCGATATTAAATGGAAACCTAGTAATTCTCCCTGGGGTTCATCTCCAACTGCATTTACGTCCGCAAAATTCTTTACAATATTTCCCTTTTGTGATAATTAATTGGGGTCGCTCCAACAGTGGTTTGACGGAGCTTACTCAGCCTGTCCACCCCGGGACCTTGACAATGGAAAGACAAGGCCGCCAGTGTCTGTTCGGCTATCACAAGCGAACATAACTCAAGGTTGCAGACTGACTCAGTGCCTAAGTGGAACCACTGGGCACTTACATTTATAAAGGGAATTTCGAGCTTTCCTTGGTGATGGTGGAGACTCCTGGACACATGAAATCCTGCCACTTTTGGTGTTGTTTTGATTGCACTAGGTCGCCTTCGTGCTTTTTCAGTGCGGGTGCCACTGATAGGGAGTAAAGGGTGCGAGGGGGGATTGATTCTCCTGTCTACGGCCAACCAGGAACCGCCCCTGCTATCCTCTTAGCAGTAAGGGTGACCCTAGCTCGAGGTCGAGTTTCCCCTATAACGGGTATCTTTGTGTCTTCTCCTAGTCCCACTTTCCACCTCACTTCTAGCCCCTCCCCATCGGGGCCCCGTAAGGTCACTTGCTTTTCCTTGATGAAATCAATTCCCAGGATAATGGAAATATCCCCCATATTTAATGTTGGGATGACATAGAAGGCATGGGTCACTATTCGACCTTGAAGGTTGAATCGTTGTCTGACAATACATCGGGTTATCAGTTTGTGGCCACCAGCTGTGTTCAACACCAGGCACTCCTTCGACGTTTGGATGGCATCTGTCGCCAAATGCTCTTCCCTAAGGGATACGCTGGCCCTGGAATCCAGCAGAGCGCGTTGTACACACGATCCCAACAATACTCTAAGAACAGGGATCGCATTCCTACTCTCATGTGTGGGAGCGGGGTAAGAGGCAGCTGCTCCACCTCCCGAACCCCCTCAGGCACCTCTGGGGAAGCCATGCTCGCTGACCCGGAGGTATCCCTTACTGCTGGCTGGAACACTGACTGGCCTAACCCGACGTTGGGGCTGGGGCGTGCTCACTAACTCTTTGGCACTTCTGACAACAATCCTGGTGGTTCTGACGGATGGCCCAAAGAACCGTTGGGTCCCGTCCTGTGTCTTTTTCCCTTCCTCTTGTTGGTGCAAGGAAGTGTAGTCTCTTGTGCCGACGCCATTTTTTGGACAGCTGTTCAGTAGATGGTCTGTGGCATGGCATTCAAAACACCGCCGCTGATAGTCGGTGGAGAATACAGCCTGGAGGTGCCCCCTCCCACCACATTTCCAACAAACGCCAGTCGTCATACTCCTACCTCCCTGACCTCTTCATCTTCAAGGTCCTCTGCTACACACACCCCATCTTTTAGTGGTTTTCAAATGTTGGGCCACTCCATGGGGGGTGGGGGGAGAGTGTTCATCCCTCCACCTCCCTGTCCAAGTTGTCTTATGTTCAGCATCATCTGTGCGGTAGGGATGGCATCTTCCAAGGGTTGCCCAGACCCGAGCAGGAGTAAGGCTACAGTCTCGGGAAGAGCCAGCATTAGCATCTTCGGCAGAAATGCATCTTTGTCCTCCGGTGTCTTCTCTGCTTCAGGTACCAAGCTGTCGAAATCTTCACGTATGCGGTCAACGTAGTTGGCGATGCTCTCTTACACCTGCAAATCTGAGCTATAAGTTGCCACCTTGTTTTTCTTCTTTAAGGAGAGTGAAGCATTTCAGAAGTCCCTTCCGGAATGACTCCCAATTCGTGCGGTCACAATAATCCTCGTAACCGGGAGGCCGCGGTTCGGGTCATCTTTTGTATGGTTTGGCAATACTCTAAGCATCAGACCCACCAGAGGTGGCTTCTTCGATGCTTGTCAAGAAGGATTCGATCGACAAGAACCTCTCTACAGACCATGTATTATCAAATTCAGGGACATGTCCTAGTAAAACTGGGAGTTTATCTACCACTTCCACTATTCTGGTCACATCTATCACGGGGGTTTCATGACACTTCCCGAATGGGTTGAGATTGTAATGTCACTTCCACTGTTCTGACCTTTATGTGTCTACGTAATTCCGCTAGTTCACACTTGATTGTTTGTGTGTATAACGGTTTGGCTGTTTCCAAATTCTCTTCACCGAGTACCGACTTTACAATAGCTACGGGATTTGTCTCGCCCCTCTCTCCGTCATCGCCACTCGACGTCAAACTTGTTGTGTTGACCATTATCGCTATTATCTATTGTTTCCACCTTTTCAATAATCACGCGTCGGCTAGAATTACGGCTCAAGGGTAGTTAGAAACTCACTATATTTTGTCCCACCAATAATTGAAAATGGTTTTTAGCTCACTTGGATTTTGCAAATGGCGGCATGATTCCTTACATTAGAAAATTCAGGGTTACCAAGTCTCTAACCAGTTCTGAAGCTGTATTATTATTATTATTATTATTATTACTATCCAAGCTACAACCCTAGTTGGAAAAGCAAGATGCTATAAGCCCAGGGGCTCCAACAGGAAAAAATAGCCCAGTGAGGAAAGGAAATAAGGAAATGAATAAATGAAGAGAAAAAATTAACAATAAATCATTCTAAAATAAGTAACAACGTCAAAACAGACATGTCATATATAAACTATTAACAACAACAAAAACAAATTATGTCATAAATAAACTATAAAAAGACTCATGTCCACCTGGTCAACAAAAAAGCTTTTGCTCCAACTTTGAACTTTTGAAGTTCTACTGATTTCAACCACCCGATTAGGAAGATCATTCCACAACTTGGTCACAGCTGGAATAAAACTTCTAGAGTACTGCGTAGTATTGAGCCTCGTGATGGAGAAGGCCTGGCTATTAGAATTAACTGCCTGCCTCTAGTATTACGAACAGGATAGAATTGTCCTGGGAGATCTGAATGTAAAGGGATGGTCAGAGTTATGAAAAATCTTATGCAGCATGCATAATGAACTAATTGAACGACGGTGCCAGAGATTAATATCTAGATCAGGAATAAGAAATTTAATAGACCGTAAGTTTCTGTCCAACAAATTAAGATGAGAATCAGCAGCTGAACACCAGACAGGAGAACAAATACTCGAAACAAGGTAGAATGAAAGAATTAAAACACTTCTTCAGAATAGATTGATCACCGAAAATCTTGAAAGACTTTCTAAATAAGCCTATATTTTGTGCAACTGAAGAAGACACAGACCTTATATGTTTCTAAAAAGTAAATTTACTGTCGAGAATCACACCTAAAATTTTGAAAGAGTCATACATATTTAAAGAAACATTATCAATACTGAGATCCGGATGTTAGGGAGCCACCGTCCTTGACCTACTTACAATCATACTTTGAGTTTTGTTAGGATTCAACTTCATACCCCATAATTTGCACCATGCACTAATTCTAGCTAAATCTCTATATGGCTACAGTATCTCACCTGCAACAACCTACGGCAAGATCCAACATAGATACTGGGACATCCCTGGCACTTGAATTTATAATTGATGCTGGACTTCATGAAAGGTCTGTAGTTTGCCTTTGTAGCCAGAAAATACATAATTTTTAGTGACTGATTTGGATTAGTTGGATGTTGAGGCAGCCGAACTCTTTTTCTATTATTTTTTTAAGTTTGATGGAAAACGTATTGTTAGATAGGTACGGAATTGTAGTGAAATTATTGCGATGGTACTGGATTGGAGAAATGATGTGAGAGGAGCTTGTTAATAACCTTGTGAACCATGCTTTCAATCCAGTACCATCGTATAATGTCCAAAAGAAAAATATTTTAGCTACAATTCCATATTTATCTGGCAATAAGTTTTCCATCTAACTTGAAAAAAAAATAATAGAAAAAGCGTTTGGCTGCCTCAAAATCCAACTAATCCCAATCAATCCACTCAAAATTAATGTATTTTTTTTTTGGATACAAAGACAAACTGCAGACCTTCATGAGGTCCAACATCATTTATAAATTTAAGTACAAGGGATATCCCGGTATCTATGTTGGATCTTGCCGTAGGTTGTTGAAGGTGAGATACTGTGGC
>NC_090734.1:23448192-23450692 GCF_036898095.1 Palaemon carinicauda | reverse complement strand
TGAATGCCGTAGGCCTATGAATGCCGTAGGACACACACGCCTATGAATGCCGTAGGACACACTCGCCTATGAATGCCGTAGGACACGCCTATGAATGCCGTAGTACACACACGTCTATGAATGCCGTAGGACACACACGCCTATAAATGCCGTAGGACACACTCGCCTACCCCGTGACGAGCCGGAGCGGCAACAGCCACCCATCATCCACCACTCGCTCGCACCCAAACCAACGACTTTTACAGCCACTCACTGTCGCTAATCGGCTCAGTTTTTACTACTACCTCTCCAGATTCAGGGCACCTATTTAAAATGTTCAGTATGTCATTTTTAGAGGGGGAGCCATGTACCAACCGTGTGTCACACAATTTTACATAATTCCTTTTGTATATAATATGCTTGTATCTTCGCTCTTCCCTCGCACTCAAACGAACATGAAAATTCATGTCTGCTGTTTTGCTCTGAACATTGTCTGTCTCTCGAACATGTTACGTCCTGTTGCCTTGAGGTTTTGTATATAAAGAAGAGTGTTCCTTAATATATAACTCAGTTGCTTTCATACTGTCTTTGAATTCACAACTCCTCTCTCGGCTCCGTTACACTAGCATTCGATCCCAAGTATGAGGTAGAAATTTATTTCTATTTGAACACGATGTTGTGTTGATATATATATATATATATATATATATATATATATATATATATATATATATATATATATATATATATATATATATATATATATATATATATATATCATAAGAGAAGGTGGCGGCAGCCAGTATCTTGCATTTCTCAAAAAGGACAGGGAAATAGGTAGTTCTATATATCCATTTATTAAAAATCCCAACATTTCGTGATCGTCATTATCACATATTCCAGGGCTGCAAATAGGAAGTAAATATATAACATTAAGAAACAGTAATATACAAATATATATATATATATATATATATATATATATATATATATATATATATATATATATATATATAAAGTGAAAATTGGTAAAAAAAAAATAAAAATTCAAGTAAAAATATTCATAAAACAGAAGTGGAACCAACCTCGCATTAGCGCAAATAGAAACTGAATGGAACTAGCAACTACAGAACAAAACAAAGAAACCTATGACAAGTACAATTGAATGGAGGAAGCTTGGGTGTTTAACGATGGAACCAGTCTTTTAATGAAAATTGACTCCAGAATCGGCAAGTCGTGGGAATTTGATACTTGCCCTATAATGCCAAAATCTTTATTTTCAATATTTATTTCGCACATCATACTAAAATGTGCAAAATAAATATTGAAAATAAAGATTTTACACCCGTTCTCACCCTCACCACTTCGTTCCTAACCCTATCTACTCGAGATACACCAGCCATACTCCTCAGACACTTCATCTCAAACACATTCAATTTCTGTCTCTCCATCACTTTCATTCCCCACAACTCCGATCCATACATCACAGTTGGTACAATCACTTTCTCATATAGAACTCTCTTTACATTCATGCCCAATCCTCTATTTTTTACTACTCCCTTAACTGCCCCCAACACTTTGCAACCTTCATTCACTCTCTGACGTACATCTGCTTCCACTCCACCATTTGCTGCAACAACAGACCCCAAGTACTTAAACTGATCCACCTCCTCAAGTAACTCTCCATTCAACATGACATTCAACCTTGCACCACCTTCCCTTCTCGTACATCTCATAACCTTACTCTTACCCACATTAACTCTCAACTTCCCTCTCTCACACACCCTTCCAAATTCTATCACTAGTCGGTCAAGCTTCTCTTCTGTGTCTGCTACCAGTACAGTATCATCCGCAAACAACAACTGATTTACCTCCCATTCATGATCATTCTCGCCTACCAGTTTTAATCCTCGTCCAAGCACTCTAGCATTCACCTCTCTCACCACTCCATCAACATACAAGTTAAACAACCACGGCGACATCACACATCCCTGTCTCAGCCCCACTCTCACCGGAAACCAATCGCTCACCTCATTTCCTATTCTAACACATGCTTTACTACCTGTGTAGAAACTTTTCACTGCTTGCAACAACCTTCCCCCAACTCCATATAACCTCATCACATTCCACATTGCTTCCCTATCAACTCTATCATATGCTTTCTCCAGATCCATAAACGCAACATACACCTCCTTACCTTTTGCTAAATATTTCTCGCATATCTACCTAACTGTAAAAATCTGATTCATACAACCCCTACCTCTTCTAAAACCACCCTGTACTTCCAAGATTGCATTCTCTGTTTTATCCTTAATCCTATTAATCAGTATTCTACCATACACTTTTCCAACTACACTCAACAAACTAATACCTTTTGAATTACAACACTCATGCACATCTCCCTTACCCTTATATAGTGGTACAATACATGCACAGACCCAATCTACTGGTACCATTGACAACACAAAACACACATTAAACAATCTCACCAACCATTCAAGTACAGTCACACCCCCTTCCT
>NC_090734.1:23425692-23440692 GCF_036898095.1 Palaemon carinicauda | reverse complement strand
TATATATATATATATATATATATATATATATATATATATATATATATATATATAATTGCTCTATCTTCTTTTTAATTGTTGTATGGAATGTATCAGAAAGAACTTTAGCTGGTATGATGCGAACTAATAATAGCCTTGAAGGTTGTCATAATTCAATACAAAATTCAATAGCATGCCAACATCCAAATATGTGGAAATTGATCAGTGCACTAAAGTTGGACGCTATTTTGGCTCAGACGAAGAAAACTGATTTTGACCGGGGAGTAGAAATAAGTTCAAAACAATTTTATAAAAACTGCAACAACCGACTGCTAAATTTACTTAAAAACTACAATCCTTGCCAGAAAATGTCTTTCCTAAAAGCTGTTTCGTAAAATCAGCATTAAATTTCTTAGTTTTAAACTTATTCTTATTGACAATCTCTAAAGTTTGAAGTTTTCAATTATTTTTAATTGAATTATATAAATAAAAGCCTTTTATAGATTTAATCAATTTGTATTTGATAATATGTACATCTTTCTATTTTGTATTTTCAATTTCTTTGTGGATTTTATCCTCTTGTACACATTTCTAAAAAAAATCTGTCCAAGATATCAGTTGTCATAGATATCAGTTGGCTTAGGTATCAGTAGTCCTAGGTATAAGTTGTCCTGGGATGAGTTGTCCAGGGATGAGTTCTCCTGGGATGAGTTGTCCTAGCACGCACACACACATATTTATATTTTCAGATATTTTGTAGTCTGACAATAATAGGTGATTATAAAAATGCTGCAGAACGTAAATTTTTCAACATCTAAATGACTTTATATATATATATATATATATATATATATATATATATATATATATATATATATATATATATATATATATATATATATATATATATATATATATATATATATATATATATATATATATATATGTATATATATTGTACCAACCGTGTTGCACACAATTGTACATAATTCCTTTTGTATATATTATGCTTATATCTTCGCTCCTCCCTCACACTAAAACGAACATGAAAATTCATGTCTGGTTTTTCCTATGTAATATTGTCTGTCTTGTGAACTTGTTATGTCCTGTTGCCTTGAGGTTTTGAATATAAGGAGAATGTTCTACAATAATATAACTCAGTCGTTTCCAATCTGCCTTTGAGTTCACAGCCTTACTCGGCACCGTCACATTGGTGACCCCGGAAGTCGACTCGCGCCCACTGCCTTCCACCCCCACCTTCCTCGCCCCTCCATCGTTGGTACTATGACGGAGACGGATACTACAGCAGTTGACGCCGCAGCCGCACCATTGAAACTTTCAACGTTCGCCAGCAGAGGAGCGTTTGCTTGGTTTCAACGCGCTGAAGTCCACTTTCGTATCAGGGGCGTGACTCGCTCAACCACCAAAGCGGATTATATTCTCGCGGCGATACCCGAGGACACCTTCCCAGAAATATCCGACTGGCTTTGTGAACAAGGAGACACCCCAATAGCGTATGACACCCTCAAAACATACCTTCTGCAGCAGTACTCGCCGTCGCCAGCCGCCCGTATAGCAAAGCTTTTTCAGCTCTCGCAACAACCGTTGGGGGACCAAAGCTTTCGCTTGCCCTCAGGGAAATGAACAGTATCGCTCGCCCTCAACCTGCCGCAGACGGCTCTCCTCGTGAGGTGAACCTACTCCGTGCCCTTTGGATACGCCGTTTACCTAAACCTGTACGCGCTGCCATACCTGATGTCGATAGTTTACCCACAAAGGACTTGATGACCAAAGCCGACGCCCTTATGGACAGCCACTTCAAGACCTCCATCAACGCCTCCACCCCTGACGACGAGGATGCCTATTCAACGTCAACCGAAGCTGATATGAATGCCGTAGGACATACACGCCTACCCCGTGACGTGCCGAAGCGGCGACAAAGCCGCCCACCACCCACCAATCCCTTGCGCCCCAACGAACGACTTCTACAGCCACTTACTACCTCCCATTCACCGCAGTTTTGCTACTACCACTTCAGATTCGGGGCAACTGCAAAGAAATGTGCCAAAGATTGTCAGTGGCCAAAAAACGTGTAAGTAGGCCATCGCTTGTGGCGGTGGCTTCCCATGTTTCTAATCTTTTCTTTTTACAGGATGCAGGAACGGGCGTGCGATTTTTGGTAGACACGGGTGCTTGTCGTTCTCTTTTGCCAAGGAAACTCTTCAAGGCACAACATAGTCTGTCTATATCTGCCGACGTCCGCTTGGTAGCTGCCTACGGATCTGCGATACCCACCTACGTTTACGAGAACCTCACATTATCGTTCGGAAACGGTAAATTCAATTGGAAGTTTCTCGTTGCTGACGTCACAATGCCAATCCTCGGTGCGGATTTCCTCTCTCATTTCCACCTTCTGGTCGATGTCGCCCACCGACGATTGGTCAACGCAGACTCGTACTTGTCGACACCTCTTCAACCCGCCCCCTCTAACCTCGCTCTCCACATCAGCGCACCCACGGATGCCTACGCCCACCTCCTCACGTCGTACCCGGAAGTTTTCCGTCCAGAACTTCGCCAAACGCCCACGGTTCCTGCCAAGCACGGTATTTATCACCATATCAAGACGACAGGACCCCCAGTCTTCGCAAAATTCAGACGTCTGGCACCGGAACGATTGTCAGCCACCTACAGATGTTTGCCGAAATGGAGAAAATGGGCCTTTGCCAAAAGGCCTCCAGCCCATGGTCGTCACCCTTACACATCGTTCTGAAGAAAGACGGCTCCCTCCGTCCGTGCGGGGATTACAGGCGCCTGAACATGCAAACAGAACCGGATCACTACCCCCTCCCAAACATTGCCGATGTAACCTCCTACCTGCACAAAGCGAAGGTTTTCTCTACGCTCGACCTCTAGAAGGGGTATTATCAGGTGCCTATGAACCCAGAAGACATCCCCAAGACCGCCATCACCACTCCGTTTGGCACATACACCTTCAATTACTCCTGTTTTGGCCTTCGTAATGCTGGAGCAACATTTCAACGTCTCATGGATGGCATCTTAGGGGACCTCCCTTTCTCTGTATGTTATGTGGACGACATACTTGTGTTCTCCTCCTCAAAAGAGGAACACCTCCGTCAACTGCGCATCGTGCTTGACCGCCTGCAACAAAACGGCCTTGTAGTCCGGTACGACAAGTGTACCTTTGGCGCCAACGAAGTGTCGTTCTTAGGGTACCGTATCACTTCTGAAGGAGTCCATCCCCTCCCTGAGAAGGTAGCAGCCGTTCAGAATTTCCCCGCGCCCTCGACCGTCAAAGCTCTGTAGGAATTCTTGGGCATGATCAACTATTATCACCGTTTTTTGCCAGCCATTGCCGCCACTCTTGCTCCCCTCTACGCCTCCCTCAAGGGCAAGCCAAAGGACCTGAAGTGGGGTCCCCTTCAAGAAGCAGCCTTCTGCAATGCAAAGAAGGCCCTATCAACTGCTGCGGGTCTCACTTTTCCTATCCCACACGCCCCTCTCCTACTCTCCACCGATGCCAACGACGTCGCTATTGGTGCAGTACTCGAGCAGGTGGTCAAAGGCTCGCCCCGCCCATTGGCCTTCTTCAGCAGAAAACTGTCCAAGGCAGAATCGGGTTATTCTACCTTCGATCGAGAATTGCTGGCGGTGCACTTGGCTGTCCGTCACTTTCGCCATTTCTTAGAAGGTACGCCCTTCGTCATTCGCACAGACCACATGTCTCTGGTGCACGCCTTCACTCGACAGTCTGACGCCTAGTCCGCCCGTCAACGCCGACATCTCTCCGCCGTGGCTGAATACAATTGCACCCTCCAATACGTCCCTGGGGAAATGAATCCCGTTGCCGATGCCCTGTCAAGAAACTCGTTGGCTGCCGTTCAACTGGGATTGGATTACAACGCCCTGGCTGAAGCCCAACGACAGGATCCAGAGTATCAAGCTTGTACGACATCCTGCACGTCCCTCCGTTGGGAAGATTTTCCCCTCGAAGACTCCAACACCACCCTCCTCTGTGACGTCAGTACTGGTAGACCGCGACCTTGGATTCCTGCTCCCATCCGCCGACAGGTGTTTGATTTCATCCACGGCCTTTCACATCCCTCGTGCCGTTCTACTGCACAGCTGCTGAAGGCAAAGTTCATTTGGCACGGCATTTCTAAGGATGCTAAGGATTGGGTCCGCGCCTGTACTTCTTGCCAAACTTCCAAAGTACATCGACACACGGATTCAGGAGTGGGCACCTTTCCTCAACCTCAGCGTCGTTTCGCACACATTCACGTCGACGTTGTAGGCCCCCTACCCACATCACAAGGACATCGTTACCTGTTTACCGTCATCGACCGCTCCACTCGTTGGCCTGAAGCCATTCCCATGGAAACTGCAACGTCCGCCTCGTGTACATCTGCCTTACTCTCTGGATGGATTTCAAGATTCGGTATCCCTGAGCATATTACTTCTGACAGGGGAACCACCTTCACCTCTCAATTGTGGACGTCATTAGCGAATCTCCTGGGCATCACCCTACATCAGACAACGGCCTACAACCCTGCTGCCAATGGAATGGTTGAACGTTTTCATCGCACCCTCAAAGCAGCTTCGATGTCCCGCTGCAAGGATTGCAACTGGTTTACTCAGCTTCCCTGGGTCCTCCTTGGACTAAGGACCACTCCTAAAGACGCCCTCGACGTCTCGGCAGCTGAAATGGTGTATGGCGATCCGTTGGTCGTCCCTGCCGAATTTTTTCCTTCTAAAACCTCCTCCGACGATCTCCAGCGCATACGTCACGTCGTAGGAAAATTTACTCCGTGCCGCCAGACTTACAAGCCCCCAGCGAAGCATCACATACCAACGGACTTGCACTCTGCAACGCACATCTTCCTGCGCAACAACACCAGCAAGCCACCACTAACGCCCCCTTACACGGGCCCTTTCCTTGTGATCCGACGCAGTCCGAAAGCATTCCTCCTAAACATTCGGGGCAAAGAAGACTGGGTCTCCATTGATCGTCTAAAACCTGCTTATCTTCTGCCAGATGACCCGCCTACAGTTCACCTCTCTAGATCAGGGCGCCCTATTTAACATGTACAGTATGTCATTTTTAAGGGGGGGGGAGCCTTGTACCAACCGTGTTTCACACAATTGTACATAATTCCTTTTGTATATATTATGCTTGTATCTTCGCTCCACCCTCGCACTAAAACGAACATGAAAATTCATGTCTGGTTTTTCCTCTGTAATATTGTTTGTCTTGTGAACTTGTTATGTCCTGTTGCCTTGAGGTTTTGTATATAAGGAGAATGTTTTACAATAATATAACTCAGTCGTTTCCAATCTGCCTTTGAGTTCAGAGCCTTACTCGGCGCCGTCACAATATATATACTGTATATGTATATATATATATATATATATATATATATATATATATATATATATATATATATATATATATATATATATATATATATATATATATATATATATATATATATATATATATATGTGTGTGTGTGTGTGTGTGTCTGTGTTTATGTGTGTGAATGTGTGTTTCTGTGTGTGTATTAAAGGAACTTTGGTGTTTGCTGCAGTTTTATTTTAATGTTTGTAGGCGTTATAGTCATGGATACTTTAGAGCAAATAGATAAATTTAAGACTTTTGGGTTTGGGTAAATCACGTAGCTAAGAGTTAGACAAAGTCTCACTCTAAAGCCTACAAGATGGTTTCATGTGCAGCTGTCGTTGTGCATTTGGTCATTTTCTCTTCGTCCTTATTTTTCTTCTAAAGTGTAACAAAATGCTGCTAATATATTATTTTTTTTTCTTTGTCCTTTTGTTCCTTTTGGTTTCGTAGTTATGAATGTTGACTTGAAATGGGATTTTGATAGTCTTTTAATAGATATGCTGGACATTGCTCGTGAGCAATAAGCAATTGGCTGCCATCGAAATTATATAAGCTTAATATCACAATAATATTCATTTACCACACCATCAATTCAGATAATTAATTCAACTTTTGGTGACCTTGTCATTAATATCAGCATATGAGGATTTTTTTACCCAATGCACATCCGGCACATAATAGGGCTAGTCCGACGTGAGAGGGGATTTTTGATGGATTGCAACATATTTATTTAAGGTTTTTTTCATAAGCCAGCTGAAGAGAGTAAATGGAATTAAGACATTCTTCGGTATTGGTTTATCTAAGTACTATAAACCTTAGTCGAATAGTATGGCTATGAGGATATAAAAGTAAAGAAATTATCCTCAAGGGTCTGAAGGAATATCTGAAAGGGGCAGTAAAGTTGTGCAATGAAAAGATAAACTTATCTGTAAACAGAAATCAGTAATGATGCAGTTGGATTAGTAACCCGATAGCTATTACCAAAATATTTGAGTGAGGGCAAGAAGCTAAATGGGGCCAGGATTCCAGAGGACAACGAAGGTTTCATAAATACAAGTAGCAGAGAAAGATATTTATAAAAACAACACATTATATCTACAAAAATAGACACAATTAGATCATTATCAACATCAAAGGCTTAAGCTCGAGAAAGCGACTACTTTGAACCGTAGAGATGCAAGGGCAATTACATAAAAAGATACCAATTTTATCTATTAAACTTTCTATATTTCCTCATTTGATTATATCTGCGAAAATTTTTTTTAATGACAATTCCTTGCAGCTTGGTAAATACTAGGAGCTCATTGCCAAAAGCTATGTTTGGAAACCTTCTGATGTAAATTTTTTCATCACTTAAAATATTTTCAGACGTTATGGTTGTTAAAGTATTCGCAGCTTAACTTGACTCATACTTTCTTGAACACTATAAGCCTAATTACCTATTAAAATGCATTAGTAGAGTTCACGAGTGGAGATTACTAGGTGGGTACCCCCCCAAAATTGAAAGGAATATATATTACTTATTAGTATTTTCCTAAGAGTCCGGAGGAAATACATGATGGGTATAGTAAGATAGACTTCTTTTCCACGGATTACATTAAATTTTTTGTCATCATTTCTATGGGACCTTAACTGACAAATTTTATATTATTTTGCTCTATTTAAATCGACATTCCCAACTAATATCACTAAGAAATAATTTTCCGTTATATATTGTTTTCAAGAATAGTCATTATTCATCACATTTAAATTTTGGTGTTAAAATGATATGTTTGTATAGAAACATTTTGATTGTTTTATTGTCTGTCATCCTTTGATACTTCTAAATGGTTTCATACCTTAAGTATGTCACAAAATAGAAGAAATTCTTAAAACCCCATGGCAGTTTTTATACTGTATACGACCAATATACGATTTTATATTCATGAATAATACATATGAATTTCTAGCAAAATAACGAAATATTTAGCAGTGGCTACATTTTCTATTATTATAAATATAAAAGAACCTAGAATATGATTATGTAGGTGGAATTGAAAAGTACTTTAAGGGGATCTCGGTGGAACCTGTTTTATTTATTTCCCTTTAATTAAAATAATAATAATTAAATGCTTACGTGATAAAATCAGTTTGTTTCTAAATAGATCATAGAAATTAGTACGAAAGGTCTGGTATGATAAACATTTGTTATGCTGTGATACATATATTTACTCTGTTCATTAGGCTAACAGTTTACTATAAACATATTAGAAACAATGTTAATTATAACAAAGTCACTTTTTAAATCAATAAATAAATAAAATGTTGAAAACTCTGTCGTTTCTTAAGAGGATTATGAAACCCAAATAAAAGAGAAATCCAAATTAATTATATTACTGACCTTCTTAAGATAAAAAAGCTGTTATATTCCTGGTACATATGGACTGAGCTACAAAGCAGACTAGCAGACAAGTGTCTGGGGCATAGTACATCCACATGTGCGAAAAGGGAGATAATTGCGGGATTTACGTTTTCTCTATGCAAGGTACTGCTGGTGCTTAGAAAACTGTAGGCGAATTGTTGCACACAATTTTTTTTTTTTTTTTTTTTTTTTTTTTTTGTTACTAGAGGCAAAATAATCAGAAAGATCCCTTTTTATTACCCTTTTTAAAGAACTGCAGTGACTCTCAGAGAGAAAGAACATCATCATTCATACTATGGGAAAGTATAGAAGAAACAACTTCAACTATGAAATACCAAAAAAGTTCTCGCTTGAGGAAATCTGACATTTGGAAGTTTACGAAGTTATACAACCAAACGTTAACGCACTTTAACCTTTCAGTTTGTGACTTAATTAGGACTTAGAAAATGTCCTGTCACAAGATTAATAAAGCCCTTCTGAGGCACATTATTTTGGTAATAACCGATTTGAGGTTCTGTTGACTTGATACAATAATTTAAGAATTTTTTTCTCTTCTTTTTTGCCAACTAAATCGGAATGGTACTGATTTGAGCTTTTAAAAAAAAATGCCGAAATCGATCGAATATATCCTCAGTATTATTATTGTAATGTTCCTACATTAAGTTTTCTTTAATTGAATAGTGGGTTTCTATTTCATGCACAGGCCTGTGCATATATCTGCTTATGTCAGTCAATTGAGTGGGAAAAATGGCCAAATATGGAAGGAAAGTCAGGGAAAGCTTTATTTTATTGGGGAAAATATGTTGCGTAATACTCATATTATTGGAGAGTACGTCCATATAATAGATGATATATTAGAAAAAATAAGGAAAATAAAAATAAGTTACTTTTAGTAATAGACTGAATTTTTTTTTAGCTCTATGAGAGTATATGAAGTGGTAATTTTTCCATGACAATTGTCTTTCTTTGGCTTCAAGTCCATGAAAAGAAAAAGGTAACGTCTCAGATTCTATAATATGAACTTTTTTTTTTTTTTTTTTTTTTTTTTGGAGGAAATGGTTCATTACGATGGAAATCGTTTTGGGGTATGACTCGAGTTGTTAAAGAGTGATCAGTTAGCTGATTGATTGAAAGTTTTCTGGCATCCTGACGTCTAAGGTCATTGACACCAATAGCATTCATTATATATGAAAAATAAAAGAGAATTCAATTAAAACCATAAAATTTATTAAGTAAATATAATAGTTAAATAGTTTTCAGAAGACCTGCTTCTGAAATAAATCTAAAAATGCCGCTCGCATAGTAGGACACATCATGTCCAAGAATCTTGGCAAGGATGATCCTGCCATCCTCACCTCGAGCCTATTATTATAATTAGAGTATTCGGTCAACAAATGCCTTACTGTTAAAGTTACTAAACAGTCCTCGCAATACAGTTGGTGTTGGCCCTTCAGCAGAAACTCGTGTGTCAACCGTGTGTGACCAATACGGAGACGACAAAGAGTCGTCTCCCATTTTCGGGGTATCATGTTACACCTCCAAGATGATATGATATTTGGTACTTCCCTCATTTTATTGCCATCTAGACTATCCCAGTGCTGTTGCCATTTATTACAAACCAATTTCTTGATGTAAGGTAGGAAATCAATACAGGGAATGGGATACCTCCTTGGCAGCATCTCGGATGCCGCATGCTTCGCCAGTAAATCTGCCTTCTCATTCCCAGACACCCCTACACGTGCTGGAACCCAACAAAATCGAACAGGTATACCTCTCCGTCCAATAATAAAAAGCCATTCTAAAATCTTTAAAACCAATGGGTTGCTAGAATAATAAAAAATTTGTAAAGACACTGATAGACTATAGCATTAAGTGGAAAGCTGGAAAGCCTATCAAATATGAAAGAAATTTGTAGGAGTCCATGAAAATTAATTTATGTATATATGAAAGATAAGGAAGCAGAAACTTTCCCGGCAAGACATAAAACCACTCAAGTGCTGAAAACGTCTCAGAGTTGTCTAGAGTGAGATTTTGATTTGGTTCAACATTTTTTTTTTTTTGTAGTAAAGAAGCATTACATAATTGAAAAAAATAGATAACTGATGGTGAAATTGTGCATGGTATAGAAAGTCAACGTTTAAAAGACACTATTTTGAAAGTGGAGGAGATAAAAAGATGGTTAATGGGGAACAGCAGTATGTACTCGCATATGATGTAATGTACTTTATATAGTTATTTCTGAAGCACGATACCATTCAGCCACCAGGTAAATATTCTATTCTACTGTATATATTTAGGAAAAGGTAAGTAGGTGTATGTTGCGTTTATGGATCTGGAGAAAGTGTATGATAGAGTTGATAGGGAAGCAATGTGGAATGTGATGAGGTTATATGGAGTTGGTGGAAGGTTGTTGCAAGCAGTGAAAAGTTTCTACAAAGGTAGTAAAGCATGTGATAGAATAGGAAATGAAGTGATTGATTGGTTTCTGGTGTGAGTGGGGCAGAGACAGGGATGTGTGATGTCGCTGTGGTTGTTTAACTTGTATGTTGATGGAGTGGTGAGAGAGGTGAATGCTCGAGTGCCTGGACGAGGATGAAAACTGGTAGACGAAAATGACCATGAATGGGAGGTAAATCAGTTGTTGTTTGCGGACAATACTGTACTAGTTGCAAACACAGAAGAGAAGCTTGACCGACTAGGGACAGAATTTGGAAGGGTGTGTGAGAGAAGAAAGTTGAGAGTTAATGTGGGTAAGAGTAAGGTTATGAGATGTACGAGAAGGGAAGGTGGTGCAAGGTTGAATGTCATGTTGAATGGAGAGTTACTTGAGTAGGTGGATCAGTTCAAGTACTTGGGGTCTGTTGTTGCAGCAAATGGTGGAGTGGAAGCAGATGTACGTCAGAGAGTGAATGAAGGTTGCAAAGTGTTAGGGGCAGTTAAGGAAGTAGTAAAAAATAGAGGGTTGGGCATGAATGTAAGGAGAGTTCTATATGAGAAAGTGATTGTACCAACTGTGATGTATGGATCGTAGTTGTGGGGAATGAAAGTGATGGAGAGACAGAAATTGAATGTGTTTGAGATGAAGTGTCTAAGGAGTTTGGCTAGTGTATCTCCAGTAGATAGGGTTATGAACGAAGTGGTGAGGATGAGAACGGGTGTAAGAAATGAGTTAGCAGCGAGAGTGGATATGAATGTGTTGAGGTGGTTTGGCCATGTTGAGAGAATGGAAAATGGCTGTCTGCTAAAGAAGGTGATGAATGCAAGAGTTGATGGGAGAAGTACAAGAGGAAGGCCAAGGTTTGGGTAGATGGATGGAGTGAAGAAAGCTCTGGGTGATAGGAGGATAAATGTGAGAGAGGCAGGAGAGCGTGCTAGAAATAGGAATGAATGGCGAGCGATTGTGATGCAGTTCCGGTAGGCCCTGGTGCTTCCTCCGGTGCAGTAGGGGATTCAGCATTATGAAGCTTCATCTGTGGTGGATAATGGGGGAGGGTGGGCTGTGGCACCATAGCAGTACTAGCTGAACTCGGTTGAGTCCCTTGTCAGGCTGGGAGGAACGTAGAGAGTAGAGGTCCCCTTTTTGTTTTGTTTCATTTGTTGATGTCGGCTACCCCCAAAAATTGGGGGTAGTGCCTTGGTATATGTATGTATGTACTGTATATATTATGGTAGGAAATATTGCTGTCCCAGAAGTTATACAATTTTGGATGCAGTTACTCATGCTTCTAAATTACTGAAAAAATAGAGGAATGCCAATTTCTTTAAGTGGCACTTATTTTATTAATTTATTTATTTCTTTTCCTTTTGGGATGGGTGGAATATTAGTATGGCCTATCATAGGATAAAACAATAAGATCTTAATGGAAAGAAATGAGAAGAACAAAAAGTTGTGACACAAGGAAGAACACTCCCTCTCATTCTTTGTATTCAAAATAAAGAAGTCAATAAATGGAGGAAATGCAGCCTCTGGTTGTAATTACAGCAATCATAATCATTACTGGAAATATGAGGTGACAAGTGAGCTAAAAGGATCAACAGCCACAACCAGAAAATGTCCTAACTGACTTAGATTCACTTATTCCAGATAGACTCTACTGACTTGTTAAAACTATTGTCTTAGAAGACAAGAAAGGAAATCAAAGAAAATGGAATAGGTAGTATACAGCCATTGCACATGCTATCCATCTCCATCAAAATTATGGTTCTAAGAGTATATAGTGAGGCAGCGCTCTTTCAAGTGTCAGGTATGTCAAATTAAGGCGGGGAACCTCAGGCGGACTCATTTGCAAAGTGTATCCGACTAAGTTGACTTGAATATCAGCACCATTGATGAACTAAATACATTTTACATTATTAGAGAGATTCATTTAGGCATTCCCTTAAATGACCTTACCCCAGATTTCCCAATATCTAGATTAGGGGAGACTCCCTTAGCATCATTTGAATTGATACTTATGTCGTTTTTTCATTAAAACATTTGAAAATGATATACCGGAAGACTGTTAAATATCAAATTCAGGGGTATATCAAGTATCAATCCAGTTTCCCCTATGGTATCATTAACAACAAAGGAACCTATATGGTTAACTCGAAAATAAAAATTTAAAACCAGTATCCAGGCTACATAGAGAAATGTACTGAACAACTGCAATATTTCAGTTTTTGATCAACCTCTGCATATCAAGGCTTGTAGCGTTCTTGAAAAATGTGGTAAATATTTACACTTAAGTAAGAATACTGTACATCCTATTAGTTTCCAACTTTATCATGAATGGAAGTAGAATATATACAGTTTTTAGTTGTGTTTATGCTTGTGCATCAGTTGACAAAGTTTTCTGGGTATGCTTATTTAAGAGTACTAAGGGCATATACTAGCATATGGTGCCTTTCTACATTTATCTTGAATTAAACTGATCTCTCTCCTTATGAACAGTGAACAGCAGTAGCAGTTTTATGAGAGATTGGCTGTACTCTGATAACAAAATAACATCCCTTTTTTTAAACACATTTATTGTGGCTAAACCTACTTCCCTTTTCACAAAATGAAAATTGAAGTCCAAAAACCTCTTGGAAAAGAATGAGAAGCTAAACATTTTGTTGGCATGCCTAAAAAAACATTTTTTTTTTACACAACAAGGATGGTTGGAGTAGGAAATATTTTCATTAATAATTTTTATGACATTAATAAATGCATGACCCTTTGTAATTTAAGGTACGGATGTTTCGTCCAATCAGTAATAAATTATCAAATTCTCTTTGGCTTCTTGGCTTCCAAAAAAATGTGGCTACTTGATTTAATTTCTTACGTATGTATCACCAAATCCAGAAGTGTTTGAGAACTGTATCACAATCCTTCGTCATTCCTATTTCTAGTACACTCTCTTACCTCTCTCACATCTATCCTCCTATCACCCAGAGCTTTCTTCACTCCATCCATCCACCCAAACCTTTGCCTTCCTCTTGTACTTCTCCCATCAACTCTTATATTCATCACCTTCTTTAGCAGGCAGCCATTCTCTCAAGATGGCCAAACCACCACAACACATTCATATCCATTTAGGAACATGACAGATTCAAGTTTGTTATATCGGAGCTGCCCTCCATTACCATTTGGGTTCCAAGGGAAAGGCTTTGCTACATGGCAGTGTGTCCATAATCCTACTTGGTAATCTGCTTGATTAAGATATTATTCAGAAACTTTCTTTGTTGGCGTGAAGAGCAATGATGGTTTGTTAATTCAGCAGTTGGTCAATGTGTAACATAACTTTAAATCATACAATGACAGAACGTTTGCTGGCAATAATAACGACATTGGTTGTATCTCTATTTTTTGTTTAACAATAACAGTGGTCATATGTGCCCAAAGTTTTCTGGTACTTTGAATAAGAAGTGCATTTTCTTACTCTTAACAGCGAGGAGGTTGTGGCACACTTACTTAGTGCATGTGATACTTTAAAAAAACCTGATGTATCCTGACCAATATCCTCCAGTATTCTGTTGACAAGAATTAATCTCTGTATTCTTTTATACTTTAGTGTCTGGTGAGATGGGTATCATGTAGCAAGAACCGTGAGTTGTCTCCATATGTGTATTGAACAGTTCAGGTAGTTCATGGATGGATCTCTGATCCTCAACTTTAACTAGCGAGCCATCATGAAATCGTCCAGCTAGTGTGACAGGTAAATTTTCCCCAAGTTGTAATTTTACTGCAAGGTAAGTGCAGATGAATCAAGAAAGTGCTGATTTTTTGGTGATATTCTTTAGGAACTTACAATAGTTTAAAACAGTATACTGTCCATAGATGGCATATCTAGGTATTGAATCTCCAACAGTGTGACGTTTTCTTTTTGAGGTGTGTGACAGAGAGTCGTATATTATACTTGTCCAAAAACAATGTTACTGGAGCTACACCTGGGTCACTGGTAAGCAGTGACTGCATCTCTTTCATTAGGGTACTTCCAAGTTCATTAAATGTGTCGAACTGGGGTTCATCATGGGCTGAATTAATCCCATCTCTTCAATGACATATACAGTATTTTTTAAGGTTAGAGAGATCGATTAAATGAACATTCTTAAAATTACCTTCTAAATTCTTTGTATATGTGCCTTATTGGTTTTCCACATAGTTCTATCATCCATGGAGAGGGAGGGTGGCACAAGAGCCGGTTCATGTGTCAAGACTTGTTCCAGAAGAACATTGAGCTTCTTTGACACAAGAAACCACCACCAGAAAACTAGTTCTGAATCTACCATCAAATTATCTATTTCTTTTTCTTTTTTCGTTTGGTTTTCATAGATTTTGGCATATCTGCAAATGTTGGTTTTTTTTGTGAGTTTGTTTCCCAGATACTAAAGTTTTGGTCACCAAGAAGTGGCTTTCAAAATAAAACTATTGTTGTTTTTCAGGATATATGTTAAGAAATGGCTAAGTCCATTTTATACTTCTTGTGAAGCAACCTTGCCTGTTCAAATTTCAACCAATTTGTTGTGTACAGTAAGTAGGACAAAATAATTTTTTGGATTCGATATAGATTCCATAATGTTGGAAATAATTCTTCCTTGACATCTTTATCTTTCCAAGATCCACATGGTTTGTGGATGCTATTTTAGTTCACCATCACAAAGTTCTTTAAATGCTTCTGCATATTGTTGAGTGGCCATCTATCTGGTAATTGCAATTTTACTCAAGGTAAACCAGATG
>NC_090734.1:23414722-23420192 GCF_036898095.1 Palaemon carinicauda | reverse complement strand
AGCATATTACTATCTCTCTCTCTCTCTCTCTCTCTCTCTCTCTCTCTCTCTCTCTCTCTCTCTCTCTCTCTCTCTCTCTCTCTCTCTCTCTCTCTCTCTCTCTCTCTCTCTCTCTTTTTTTTGTGCAAAACAGCCCTAGAATGATGATAAGGATCGTAAACTGGAATTTTTACATTATCCTGGTTCGATTCACGAGGAAGCAATTTACTGCACAATGCAGGGTTGAAATTTGCTGTGGAAAATATGAGCAAACGATATACGAATCCTCTGGAAAGGGTGAATATTGTTCTCATGGCAAAGTAGTGTAATACTGGGAAGCATATACAAACTCCCCTTCAATCATCTCTTGACAAGAAACAAAGACTTTACTTGAAGTGATATGCAAGTTATATTAACCATTTTCTGGTCGTGTGTGGACAATACTGAAAGGTATCATACCATAATATATTTATATGGTAGAAGCTACTGGTGAACAACGTCCCCAACACCAAAAAGATACAAATATATATATATATATATATATATATATATATATATATATATATATATATATATATATATATATATATATATATATATATATATATATATATATATATATATATATATATATATATATATACACACACACATATATATATATATATATATATATATATATATATATATATATATATATATATATATATATATATATATATATATATATATATATATATATATATGTATATATATATATATATATATATATATATATATATATATATATATATATATATATATATATATATATATATATATATATATATATATATATATATATATATATCAACTGTTTATGGAAATTAGTAAAAATGCATTTGTATTGCATTCCGGGATTTATAACGGATTTAATTTGTTTAACACAGCCAGGTGAATTACACCTTTGCTCGAATATATTTAGATTAAAAAAAAGAAATAACGCTAATAAATATAATTGATGGTAGCTATTTTTATTACGATATGACCATACTATTAATCTCTTTATGGATTTGTAAACAAGATGGTCAACTAGTACTATTGAATAAGAGAAAAAAAAATCTGAAAACAAATTGAAATGAAATAATTTGTTTCATCTAAATAAAATATATGTGTAAAAGATTATGTTAATTCCGTATCATATGATACACAAGAATTTATCCAAGCTATAATGGATTAGTGATATTTTGGGAATCACTACCACTCTTGTAACAAAACTCACTATCAGGATATTTTTTATATGTAAGCAAGTGCATTTAGATTGTTTTATAATCTAATTACTGGAATAATACCCAGTTTTCAATGTATGGATAAAATAGTTGATAAAGGATTAATTAATGATGATCCAACAAGGTAGTGGTTAAGATATTCAAGAACATTGTATCATCTGACTCTTCCACATTAAGTTATGCTGATCTAATGGAATATAGGGAATACTGTGCCATCACGGTTCAAACACATACCGTCGGTGATATCAGATCTACCGGAACCCTCGGAAGAACCAGTCAGTTGTTTCATTCATGAAAGAGACTTTGGTATGACAAATTTATTGCTTCTAACGACCTAGGCGAGTTTAACCACAGGTCCCTGGATATATTTTACCTTTTGTTATTGAACAAATTGTTGTAAACATAGCATGTTCCTCACAGGGCAAATAGAATCGCTTATAAGTTGGTGGTTGTAACATTAGCCTATAAGGAAGGAGTTGAAAATAAAAAAAATAACACGATATACTTCAATGTATCCTACGTCAATGGGTGTCATCCAATGAGATCCGAAGGGTTTGGTTGAGGTAAACTTACTAGGAAATGGAGAAATAGTAGTAAAACTAACCTTTCCTTCTCTACACATTATTCTTTGGGACGCATATTTAGTACATGCAAAAATACACAGAATATCAGCATCCTTTGCTCCGGAGATATGTTTTCATTTGTTCGCTGACATTCTATGATTCGATGTATTCCCTTTTTGTTGTCTATTAACTATTTTGAACTGTCTGCCCATTTGCTCCTGTTCGTTCGTGTGTACATAGCTCCTTGTGTATTAACCACTTTAATCTTTTTGCGCATTAGCCATCCCTAAATTCTCGTTCTACCAATACCATTACTCATGTTCGTTCGTTTGTACATAGTCCCTCCTACCTTCGCCTGCCAATGGGAGACGAGGTACGTTTTTCATACAAAATTCAAAGATTTTACTCGAACTGATTCTTGTAATTACGTTGGTATGTGTTTGATGAGGTAATCCTCTTATTTAAATTTCTCATCCTGAAAATTTTGAACTGTTACCTCACTGTACTTAAGGTATTATTCACCGTCTGGTTGAAATACTTTTATCGCCGTGTACCTAGAAATTCAACTTTGCGTTTCGTTTGCATACCTTAAAGAATGCAGTCCAACTATAAGTTTCTCATCCTAACTAGATTGCTCTTTTTACCTTGCATTTTCGTCATTTCTCCACGTTTTGTCTGTGATTGCTGTATTATATAAACTTTTCAGAAAGGATATACCTAATTTGGACACGTTACATTAACAATTGGCCCCCTTCCATTAACCAATAACACCCGATATATGCTGAAGCTGGCCATATTTGGGTATGTCTGTATACTTGATTTTAACATAGGCGGTTTTTTTTTTTCACATATGCACAGTTCTATTAAGAGTACTCCTCAGTTCCTTAGTCCTTATGCTAATTGTTGTGTGTGTGCCATGGAGCCTAACGTACTCAAAATGTAACTGGAACGAATAATTATATGAAATTTTTACGGTAATGTAGATCATGTGAAAATCGTAAACTTTAATGAATTCTCATGTCAATTATCTTTACTAATTCTTAAGAAGGAATTAGAATAAAATAAGAGACAATGAAAATATAATAATTCAAAACAGAAAAGAACGACCAGGATACCGAGAAGTAATCCATCTTCCCTATCGTCTATATTGAGTGAACGCTCAATCTCTGCCATGGCAAAAAACCTTAAATCTTTACTGAACGCCTTTAAGAGTAAGTCAAGTATTACTTCATTCAGGAAAAAACCGATAAATATTTTGGGACTATGTGCGCACACAAGAATAAACGCCAATGAAACTCCAAACTTATTATTATTATACAACACACACACACACACACACACACACACACACACACACATATATATATATATATATATATATATATATATATATATATATATATATATATATATATATATATATATATATATATATATGTGTGTGTATATATATATATATATATATATATATATATATATATATATATATATATATATATATATATATATATATATATATATATATATATATATATATATATGATATGAAGTTGAAATTAAGATATGGATCACATTTGGATTAGAAGAATTTGGTAAAGAAATTGAGATCACGAAATAAAAAATAAAAAAAAATTGAAAATTAATCAAACTTTCCTACCAATATTAACTTATGCAACAAAGACTTGGAACCTTACTAAAACCTTTGCATACAAGCTAATCACCATCCATAGAGCACCAATAAGAAAATAATGGGAATAAAATTAAGAGACAGAAAAAGAGCTACGTGGATACGAGTGGTAACTAACTAGACTATATTCTAGTGAAATATAAGAAAAAGAAACGGACATGGACAGTACATATAATGGGAGGAGGAGAAAACAGAGGAACATTTAGAATTTCAAAATAGGTAAATCCCGAACTGCAGGTAGCAGTTAGCTTCCGACTTCTTTTGAGCATCTGGTGACATGGTTGGAAGCCATCAGAGTGTTTATTGTATTTCACAAACATTCTATCCTATTTTAGCATAGAATATCATTATATATATTTACATTTTCAAATTTGCCAAGGACGTAAGATTTTTATGTTCCTTGAATGCAGTAGAACGCTCCTTTTAGTTTATTTTATTTTCTGTAAAATAGTTTCAATATTACGTTTCTACTTATTCTTTATTAAATCTTTCAACGGGTTAACAGGTTAATGACAATTATGATATTTGTTCAATTGTACAATTACCTTAAAAAACACCCACAATCATCATATCAAAGCAATAGTTACCATTAGCTACATTACACAATTTCTCAGTGTAAACAAAATGGTTGCAGTTGGTTTTGTTAGGTTACAGACACGAAAAAAAAAAATCAAGCCTGAGGAGATTTGAGCCTCAGTCCTGCAGATCGCTAAAAAGGGAAGTTTTTTCAGTGTTATTATTTCACAGCTTTTGCAGGATTGCTCTTCACCCTTTACTGTGAAGGGTCGCCGTGGCCAGCGGAAGTTTGCTTCTTCGCCTTTGGTGAAATACTCTACTGTAGGCTGCCACATGCCCTTCAGAATACAATCATATATGGAGTAGTGGAGCGAAACTTGCAGCATTGCAAAACGCATGGAACACTGACAGAAACCTGTTGGAATACTGCTATAATGACAAATATTTAGTATTAAACCTGACGTTAATTGCACGCTAACAGTCATGGATCGCTCATGACAGTCTGTTGATAGTATAAATATCATATTTTTTTCTTAGTCCCTGATATTTGGAAGTACTTATTTCGGAAATGGGAACACATCATTCATACAAATTAATGATAAGGCGATTACTTTTACCTGAAGGAGATTTTACTTATCTTAACGGAGTGCTTGTCCAATATGATAGCCGCTAGTGCTATCATAGATATTGTTTAGCTTTATTCAACCTGCTGGCTGATAATTCTTATGTGTGACAAACAAGAGAACACATGGAATATTGATAACACTATCACTAATAAAAATTCCTATTTCATACGTGGTTGCCAGTGTAACATAAGAAACATAAAGATAAATGAACTCTTGTTCAAATAGAAGACTGTAAAATTTAACAGAAGACAAAAAGTAAATGATGAGAATCAACACTCGACTAGAAATATTTTCTCTGTGGAAAAGAAAAATTATAATTCCCTCTAAGAAAACAGAAAGGAATCTTAGAATTCAGTGTCTGCGCCTAAGTTACTCTAGTGTTTAAATCTAATATCCCTTCATCAAAATTGCACACATTCCATGGATGCAAGTATGTTTTTATTAATCATATATACAATTTTTTTTTTATAGAAATAACAGATACCTTATTTATAAAACACATAAGTAAAATAATTTCTAATGAGATTATAATATAAAAAAAAAAAAATAAACGCGCCTAAAAATGTCAAAATAAAACCGTATTGTAGATCACACGAAAATGCAAATAGCTGGGAGATTTTCGTCGCAGATGAAATGCGGAGATGAACTTTGGAAATGAGTAATCTCACTCCGATTTCAAATTCAAAGGAAACAAGATATCGGATTGTATTGTTTTTCAAATAACATATGTCCGGGAATTGCATGAACATTATCATGGGGTGGCTTTGGAAATGAGCAATCTCATTGTTATTTCAAATTTATAGGAAACAAGATAACGGTTTGTATTGTTTT
>NC_090734.1:23407222-23409722 GCF_036898095.1 Palaemon carinicauda | reverse complement strand
TGATGACATTTTGATTCATTCACAGGGGCGCGAGAGGCACAAAGAAACTCTGCAACTGTTACTGGATATTTTAAGAGAAGCATCACAACGCTAAGCCTTTCAAAACGGAAATTGGTTATTTTTCAATTGAGTATTTGGGCAGTAAGAACGTTAATGGTATATCTCGGACAGCTGAAGTAAGTAAGATATTAAATGTAGAGGAAACAAAGGCAAAAAGGGAGGTAAAGTCCTTTCTTGGTTTGAGTGGATACTATCGCCATTATATCCCTGATTATGCTACTATTGCTGCACCTCTAACGGATCTTGTAAAGAAATTTCAACCCAATGTAGCAAACTGGAGGCTGTTTCACCAAGAATCTTTTGAAAAGTTAAAGAATCTTTTTAGTACCCATCCAATAGTTAGGTTGCGTGATCTACCAAAGATTTTGTGTTGCAGGTAGATGCATCAAATGTGGGTTTAGGGGCAATCCTTATGCAATATGTTGTTGGCGAACGTTGGCCAGTGCAATATGCTAGCAGGAAACTCAAAGGAGCAGAGCAGAATTACTCGGTAATTGAGAAGGAATGCACCGCAGTAGTGTGGGCTGTAAAGAAGTTAACCAGTATCTATACGGGAAGGTATTCGTCATAGAATCAGATCACCAACCTTTGAGGTACTTGAACTCTGCTGGTCACATTAATAGTAGACTAATGCATAGGGCCATGTATTTACAACAGTTGGAATATACCATACACAATATTCCTGGTAAAGAAAATGTTGGTCTACACTGATTAAGTAGGTTGTGAATTTTTTTTTTTTTTAAATTGTGGAGTAGTATGATTTTTATAGACTAGGTCATGTGTTACAGGTTTGGAAAGTATTGACCTTGTATATGTTATTGGCCTTATATAAATGTTATAATATTCAAGTAATGTACATATGTTCCTCTTGAGGTTTTGAATGTACTAGTAATACTTTATATTTTTTTATGTTTGGTTGTAAGAAATGTTGAAATTTCTCAAATCATCAGGGAGATATTGTCATGTAATATAATGACATGTATTAGTAAGTTTGCATGTTGGGTATTCAAAATACTGTTCAATCATTTGACTCTTGCTGTGGCTTGTTAAGGAAGCGATAACGTAGCAGAGATTCTGACTACGGCAGTCGGGAGCTCGTCAGCAAGCAATGAGGTGCAATACTTTGAGGAATAGTGGGGTCGTATAAGGACGTGGTCCAGTAGCCCTTACATCAGTGATTCCCAACCTTTTTGTGATCGAGTACCACTTGGAGGTCCCGTACAGTCACCGCGTACCACCTGGTTCCAGAGAAACTAAATTCGATCAGATACCACTTTATTTCTATAATTGTAAAAATATAACATGCAAATTAACTAAGAAAACAAGAACTCAATGCAAGGGCTGTATCTGCTACTTCTCCACCAGCTGGTCAATGCGGGGCATGACTTTGCTCACAGCACATCGGAAATTATGCCCAGGCGCAGCATGACAGTTCCGGCTCTTCGACTTGATGGCCATGAAGGCTGAGAACCAGTGCTCGCACTCCCACGTCGAGGGGAAAATCGGTAGCTGGGGAACAGCGTAACGGGCTAGCGTCGGGTACGAGGAGGCCATGCTCACCCAAAAGTTTAAAGGAGAACATTCTTTGTGCTTCGTCTTTGCTGTCTCGTCAGCCTGGATATCTATGAGTTCCTCTTGTTCCCCGGTCCCAACAGGCAGATCGGCTGGATCAACGGAGAACGGATTGGCGATGTAGGCACAACATGTCACGTCCGGGAAGTAATGCTTCATTTCACTCTTGAGCAGTGAGAGGTGATGGACGATTTCTTGGGCAAATTCATCAGTCGGCTCCCTCTCAAGGGTAGTCAGGAGTTTAAACATTCCATAGCGTTTGCTCTCCACGTTCATGACCCCGAAAGTGTTCGCATACCACCTGGAAGGCCCTCGCGTACCACTAGTGGTACGCGTACCACAGGTTTGGAACCACTGCCTTACATAAACTAAAAGAATCCCAAGGTAATATTCGTGATATATTGTTAGGTTCTATGGATATTCTATATTATATATAGAAATTGTGTATAATTGTTTGTTTAGGTAAGTAATTTTGTTTTAGGAGAGGACAGCATTTATCGTAATATGTTTAGGGTGGTGATACCTTTTGTTACGTGTGCTTTATCTTTTAGGTAATTTTATAATTTTGTTTATAAAGTTAATGGAATGTGACTTTAATGTATTGAGGTATTGTGTTGATACTTAAGTTTTGATGTAACTGTTATTGTTATTGTAAAAAAAATTTAATTTTCTGTTTTTTTTAGGTGTTAACCGGAAGTTGTGTACAGACTATTTTGCCGTGGTCATTTTAATTATACGTTACACGATGCTATGTGTTCAATTTATATTTGCGTGTTAGTTTGTTATTGTTTAGGTTTAAGTTTTTTTTGTAAAAAATACATTTAAAATAAAATAGTTTCCTTTCTACACTATTTACCCCATTTGACTT
>NC_090734.1:23397222-23399722 GCF_036898095.1 Palaemon carinicauda | reverse complement strand
CTCTTTCGACGTTTGGATGGCATTTGTCGTCAAATGTTCTTCCATAAGGGTTACGCTGGCCCTGGAATCATGCAGAGCGCGTTGTACACACGATCCCAACTCTACTCTAAGAATGGGGATCGCATTCCTACTCTCATGTGCGGCGGTAAAAGGCAGCTGCTCCACCTCCTGAACCCCCTCAGGCACTTCTGGGAAGCCACACTCGCTGACCCGGAGGTATCCGTTACTGCTGGCTGGGACACTGAATGGCCTACCCCGACTTTGGGGCGGGGCGTACCGACTGACTCTTTGGCACTTCTGTCAACAGTCTTGGCAGTTCTGACGGACGGCCCGAAGAACCATTGGTCCCCGTCCTGTGTCGTTTTCCCCTTCCTCTTGTTGGTGCAGGGGAAGTGTAGTGTCTTGTGCCGACGCCATTTTTTGGACAGCGGTTCAGTAGATGGTCTGTGGCATGGCATTCAAAACACCGCCGCTGATCGTCGGAGGAGAATATAGCCCGGAGGTGCCCCCTCTCACCACATTTCCAACAAAAGCCAGTCGCCATATTCCTACCTCTCTGACCTTCTCCTCTTCGATGTCCTCTGCTACACACACACCATCTTTTAGAGGTTTTCGAAGCTGGTTGGGTGCCTGGCTGCATTGAAGGTTAGGCCACAGCCATGGCGGGTGGGGGGAGAGTGTTCATCCCTCCACCTGCCTGTCCAAGTTGTCTTTTATTTAGCATCAGCTACGTGGTAGGGATGGCATCTTCCAAGGGTTCCCCTGACCTGAGCACGAGTACAACTACAGTCTCGGGAAGAGCCTGCATTGGCTTTCTTTGGCAGAACGCATCTTTGTCTTCCGGTGTCTACTCTGCTTCAGGTGCCAAGCTGTCGAAATCTTCACGCATGCGGTCGACGTAGTTGGCGATACTCTCTTACACCCGCAAATCTGAGCTATAAGTCACCCACAACCCTTGTTTTTCTTCTTTAAGGGGAGCGAAGATTTTCAGAAGTCCCTTCCGGAATGACTCCCATTTCGTGCGGTCACAATAATCCTCGTAACCGGGTAGCCGAGTCTCGGGTCCACTTTTGTATGGTTTGTGCAATACTCTTAGTGTCAGACCAACCAGAGGTGGCCTCTTCGATGCTTGTCAAGAAACATTCGATCGAAACGAACCCCTCTACAGACCATGTATTATCAAATTTAGGGACAGGTCCTAGTAAAACTGGGACTTTATCTACCACTTCCACTATTCTGGTCACATCTATCATGGGGGTTTCCATGACACATCCCGACTGGGTTGAGATTGTAATGTCACTTCCACTGTTCCAACCTTTCTTTATGTGTTTACGTAATTCCGCTAGTTCACACTTGATTGTTTGTATATATAACGGTTCGGCCGTTTCCAAATTCTCTTCACCGAGTACCAAGTCTACAATAGCTACGGGATTTGTCTCGCCCCTCTCTCCGTCTTCGCTACCCGACGTCGAACTTCTTGTATTGACCATTATCGCTATTATCTTTTGTTTCCACCTTTTCAATAATCGCGCGTCGGCTAGAATTACAGCTCAAGGGTAGTTAGGAATTCACTATGTCTCATCCCATCAATAATTGAAAATGGTTTTTAGTTCACTTGGATTTTGCAAATGGCGGCATGATTCCTTATATTAGAAAATTCCTGGTTAAAGAGCCTCTAACCAGTTCTGAAGCTGTATCCCATATGGCTACAGTATCTCACCTGCAACAACCTACGGCAAGATCCAACATAGCTACCGGGACATCCCTGGCACTTGAATTTATAATTGATGCTGGACTTCATGTAGGTCTGCAGTTTGTCTTTGTAGTCAGAAAATACATTAATTTTTAGTGGACTGATTTGGATTAGTTGGATGTTGAGGCAGCCAAACTCTTTTTCCATTTTTTTTTTTTAATTTCATGGAAAACTTATTGTCAGATAGGCACGGAATTGTAGCGAAAATATTTTTCTTTTTAACATTATACGATGGTACTGGATTGGAGAAATGTCGTGAGAAATGTTGTGAACCAAGCTTTCAGAGTAAGAGTTCTCCAATTCAGTACCATCGTATATTGTCGAAAAGTAAAATATTTTCGCTACAATTCCATACCTATCTGACAATAAGTTTTCCATCAAACTTAAAAAAATAATAGAAAAAGAGTTTGGCTGCCTCAAAATCCAGCTAATCCCAATCAATCGACTCACAATTAATGTATTTTTTTGATACAAAGACAAACTGCAGACCTTCATGAGATCCAACATCATTTATAAATTCAAGTGCAAGAGATGTCCCGGTATCTATGTTGGATCTTGCCATAGGTTGTTGCAGGTGAGATACTGTAGCTATATGGGATACAGCTTCAGAACTGGTCAGAGACTTGGTAACCATGAATTTTATAATATAAGAAATCATGCTACCATTTGCAAAATCCAAGTAAACAAAAAACTTTTTTCAATTATTGGTGGGATAAGATATAGTGAATTTCTAACTACCCTTGAATC
>NC_090734.1:23379722-23389722 GCF_036898095.1 Palaemon carinicauda | reverse complement strand
TTTTTATCCAATGCACATCCGGCATTAAATCGGGCTAATCCGACGTGAAAGCGGATTTTTGATGGATTGCAACATATTTATTTAAGGTGTTCTTCATAAGCCAGCTGAAGAGAGTAAATGGAATTCAGAAATTCTTCGTTATTGGTTTATCTAAGTACTATATACCTTAGTCAAATAGTATGGCTATAAGGATATAAAATTAATGAAATTATCCGCAAGGGACTGAAGGAATATCTGAAAGGGGCAGTATAGTTGTGTAATGAAAAGATATACTTATCTGTAAACAGAAATCAGCAATGATGCAGTTGGATTAGTAGCCCAACAGCTATTACCAAAATATTTGAGTGAGGGCAAGAAGCTGGATGGGGCCAGGATTCCAGAGGACAACGAAGGTTTCATAAATACAAATAGCAGTGAAAAATATGTATAAAAACAACACATTATATCTACAGAAATAGACACAATTAGATCATTATCAACATCAAAGGCTTAAGCTCGAGAAAGCGACTACTTTGAACCGTAGAGATGCAAGGGCAACAACATATAAAAGATACAAATTTTATCTATTCTTAAATCTTTTAATGACAATTCCATGCAGCTTGGTAAATACTAGGAGCTCATTGCCAAAAGCTATGTTTGGAAACCTTCTGATATAAATTTTTTCATCTCTTTAAATAATCTCAGACGTTATGATTGTTAAAGTATTCGCAGCTTTACTTGACTCATACTTTCTTGAACACTACAAGCCTAATTACCTATTAAAATGCATCAGTAGAGTTCACGAGTGGAGATTGCTAGGTGGATACCCCCAAAAATTGAAAGGAATATGTATTACTTATTAGTATTTTCTTAAGAGTCCGTAGGGTATAGTAAGGTAGACTTCTTTTCCACGGATTACATCAATTTTTTGTCATCTTTTCTATGGGACCTTAACTGATAATTTTTATATTATTTTGCTCTATTCAAATCGACATTCCCAACTAGTACCAATAAGAAATAAAATTCCGTTATATATTGTTTTCAAGAATAGTCATTATTAATCACATTTAAATTTTGGTGTTAAAATGAGATGTTTGTATAGAAACATTTTGATTATTTTATTGTTTGTCATCCTTTGATACTTCTACATGGTTTCATACCTTGAGTATGTTACAAAATAGAAGAAATTCTTAAAACCCCATGGCAGTTTTTATACTGTATACGACCAATATACGATTTTATATTCATGAATAATACATATGAATTTCTAGCAAAATAACGAAACATTAGCAGTAGCTACATTTTCTATTATTATAAATATAAAAGAACCTAGAATAGGATTATGTAGGTGGAATTGAAAAGTACTTTAAGGGGATCTCGGTGGAACCTGTTTTATTTAATAATTGAATGCTTACGTGATAATATCAGTTTGTTTCTAAATAGATCATAGAAATTAGTACGAAAGGTTTGGTATGATAAACATGCTGTGATATATATATATATATATATATATATATATATATATATATATATATATATATATATATATATATATATATATATATATATATATATGTATATATATATATATATATATATATATATATATATATATATATATATATATATATATATATATATATATATATATATATATATATATATATATATATATACTCTGTTCATTAGGCTAACAGTAAACTGTGTCGTTTCTTAAGAGGATTATGATACCCAAATAAAAGAAAAATCCAAATAAATTATATTACTGATCTTCTTAAGATAAAAAAGCTTTTATATTCCTGGTACATATAGACCGAGCTACAAAGCAGACTAGCAGACAAGTGTCTAGGGCATAGTACATTCACATGTGCGAAAAGGGAGATAATGGTGGGATTTACGTTTTCTCTATGCAAGTTGCTGCTGGTGCTTAGAAAACTGTAGGGGAATAGTTGCACGCAATTTTTTTTTTTTTTTTTTTTTTTTGACTAGAGGCAAAATAATCAGCAAGATCCTTTTTTATCCCCCATTTTTAAAGAACCGCAGTGACTCTCAGAGAGAAGGAACATCATCATTCATACTATGATCATACTACATAGGATCAATTCTATAGTGTGATTGACGAGTTTAAGTCCAAAACTCGGAACGAGTTCAACCACGATGACGAGGTTGAGTGTCGTCCTCTGAGCGGGAAGCGGCTCTGGAGTATTAACTTACTGCAGAGCATTGAAGACCGTTCCCTCATGGGCTCGCCCTTGAGTGGAGGAGGACGACACAGGCTGAGTGGTTGACTCTAATCCACTATTGGGTCTTATGATTTACACTTGGGCACACTTTTCTATCTAGTTTCTCTTCCTCTTGTTCTGTTAAAGTTTTTATAGTTTAAATAGGAAATATTTATTTTAATATTGTTACTATTCCTAAAATGTTCTATTTTTCCTTATTTCCTTATTTCCTTTCCTCACTGGGCTATTTTCCCTGTTGGGGCCCCTGGGCTTATAGCATCCTGTTTTCCAACTAGGGTTGTAGCTTAGCATTTAATAATAATAATAATATGGGAAAGTATAGAAGAAACAATTTCAACTATGAAATACCAAAAAGGTTCTCGCTTAAGGAAATCTGACATTCGGAAGTTTACGAAGTTATGCAACCAAACGTTAACGCACTTTAACCTTTCAGTTTGTGACTTAATTAGGACTTCGAAAATGTCCTGTCACAAGATTAATAAAACCCTTCTGAGGAACATTATTTTGGTAATAACAGATTTGAGGTTCTGTTGACTTGATACAATAATTTGATAATTTTTTTTTCTCTTCTTTTTTGCCGACTAAATCGGAAGGGTACTGATTTGAGCTTTTTTACAGAATGCCGAAATCGATCGAATATATCCTCAGTATTACTATTGTAATGTTCCTACATTAAGTTTACTTTAATTGAATAGTGGGTTTCTATTTCATGTACAGGCCTGTGCATATATCTGCTTATGTCAGTCAATTGAGGAGGAAAAATGGCCGAATATGAAAGGAAAGTCAGGGAAAGATGCGTAATATTCATATTATTGGAGAGTACGTCCATATCATAGATGATATATTAGAAAAAAATAAGAAAAATAAAAAAAGTTTCTTTTAGTAATAAACTGAACTAATTTTTAGCTCTATGAGAGTATATGAAGTGGTAATTTTTCCTGCGTGCAATATTGAAATGGGACCCCAAGTGCCATGACAATTATTTTTCTTTGGATTCAAGTCCAAGAAAAGAAAAGGGTAACGTCTCAGATTCTATAATATGAACTTTTTTTTTTTTGGAGAAAATGGTTCATTACGATAGAAATCTTTTTTGGGGTATGACTCGAGTTGTTAAAGAGTGATCAATTAACTGATTGATTGAAAGTTTTTTTGCATCCTGACATCTAAGGTCATTGACACCAATAGCATTCATTATATATGAAAAATAAAAGAGAATTCAATTCAAACCATAAAATTTATTAAGTAAATATAATAATTAAATAGTTTTCAGAAGACCTGCTTCTGAAATAAATCTAAAAATGCCGCTCGCATAGTAGGACACATCATGTCCAAGAATCTTGGCAAGGATGATCCTGCCATCCTCACCTCGAGCCTATTATTATAATTAGAGTATTCGGTCAACAAATGCCTTACTGTTAAAGTTACTAAACAGTCCTCGCAATACAGTTGGTGTTGGCCCTTCAGCAGAAACTCGTGTGTCAACCGTGTGTGACCAATACGGAGACGACAAAGAGTCGTCTCCCATTTTCGGTGTATCATGTTACACCTCCAAGATGATATGATATTTGGTACTTCCCTCATTTTATTGCCATCTAGACTATCCCAGTGCTGTTGCCATTTATTACAAACCAATTTCTTGATGTAAGGTAGGAAATCATTACAGGGAATGGGATACCTCCTTGGCAGCATCTCGGATGCTGCATGCTTCGCCAGTAAATCTGCCTTCTCATTCCCAGACACCCCTACACATGCTGGAACCCAACAAAATCGAACAGTTATACCTCTCCGTCCAATAATAAAAAGCCATTCTAAAATCTTTAAAACCAATGGGTTGCTAGAATAATAAAAAATTTGTAAAGACACTGATAGACTATAGCATTAAGTGGAAAGCTGGAAAGCCTATCAAATATGAAAGAAATTTGTAGGAGTCCATAAAAATTAATTAATGTATATATGAAAGATAAGGAAGCAGAAACTTTCCCGGCAAGACATAAAACCACTCAATTGCTGAAAACGTCTCAGAGTTGTCTAGAGTGAGATTTTGATTTGGTTCAACATTTTTTTTTTTTTTTTTGTAGTAAAGAAGCATTACATAATTAAAAAAATAGTTAACTGATGGTGAAATTGTGCATGATATAGAAAGTCAACGTTTAAAAGACACTATTTTGAAAGTGGAGGAGGTAAAAAGATGGTTAATGGGGAACAGCAGTATGTACTCGCATATGATGTAATGTACTTTATATAGTTATTTCTGAAGCACGATACCATTCAGCCACCAGGTAAATATTCTATTCTACTGTATATATTTAGCAAAAGGTAAGGAGGTGTATGTTGCGTTTATGGATCTGGAGAAAGTGTATGATAGAGTTGATAGGGAAGCAATGTGGAATGTGATGAAGTTATATGGAGTTGGTGGAAGGTTGTTGCAAGCAGTGAAAAGTTTCTACAAAGGTAGTAAAGCATGTGTTAGAATAGGAAATGAAGTGATTGATTGGTTTCTGGTGTGAGTGGGGCAGAGACAGGGATGTGTGATGTCGCTGTGGTTGTTTAACTTGTATGTTGATGGAGTGGTGAGAGAGGTGAATGCTCGAGTGCCTGGACGAGGATGAAAACTGGTAGACGAAAATGACCATGAATGGGAGGTAAATCAGTTGTTGTTTGCGGACGATACTGTACTGGTTGCAAACACAGAAGGGAAGCTTGACCGACTAGGGACAGAATTTGGAAGGGTGTGTGAGAGAAGAAAGTTGAGAGTTAATGTGGGTAAGAGTAAGGTTATGAGATTTACGAGAAGGGAAGGTGGTGCAAGGTTGAATGTCATGTTGAATGGTGAGTTACTTGAGTAGGTGGATCAGTTCAAGAACTTGGGGTCTGTTGTTGCAGCAAATGGTGGAGTGGAAGCAGATGTACGTCAGAGAGTGAATGAAGGTTGCAAAGTGTTAGGGGCAGTTAAGGAAGTAGTGAAAAATAGAGGGTTGGGCATGAATGTAAAGAGAGTTCTATATGAGAAAGTGATTGTACCAACTGTGATGTATGGATCGTAGTTGTGGGGAATAAAAGTGATGGAGAGACAGAAATTGAATGTGTTTGAGATGAAGTGTCTAAGGAGTTTGGCTAGTGTATCTCCAGTAGATAGGGTTATGAACGAAGTGGTGAGGATGAGAACGGGTGTAAGAAATGAGTTAGCAGCTAGAGTGGATATGAATGTGTTGAGGTGGTTTGGCCATGTTGAGAGAATGGAAAATGGCTGTCTGCTAAAGAAGGTGATGAATGCAAGAGTTGATGGGAGAAGTACAAGAGGAAGGCCAAGGTTTGGGTGGATGGATGGAGTGAAGAAAGCTCTGGGTGATAAGAGGATAAATGTGAGAGAGGCAGGAGAGCGTGCTAGCAATAGGAATGAATGGCAAGCGATTGTGATGCAGTTCCGGTAGGCCCTGGTGCTTCCTCCGGTGCAGTAGGGGATTCAGCATTATGAAGCTTCATCTGTGGTGGATAATGGGGGAGGGTGGGCTGTGGCACTATAGCAGTACTAGTTGAACTCGGTTGAGTCCCTTGTCAGGCTGGGAGGAACGTAGAGAATAGAGGTCCCCTTTTTGTTTTGTTTCATTTGTTGATGTCGGCTACCCCCCAAAATTGGGGGAAGTGCCTTGGTATATGTATGTATGTACTGTATTTATTATGGTAGGAAATATTGCTGTCCCAGAAGTTATACAATTTTGGATGCAGTTACTCACACTTCTAAATTCCTGAAAAAATAGAGGAATGCCAATTTCTTAAAGTGGCACTTATTTTATTAATTTTTTTATTTATTTTCCTTTTGGGTTGGGTGGAATATTAGTATGGCCTATCATAGGATAAAACAATAAGATCTTAATGGAAAGAAATGAGATGAACAAAAAGCTGTGACACAAGGAAGAACACTCCCTCTCATTCTTTGTATTTAAAATAAAGAAGTCAATAAATGGAGGAAATGCAGCTTCCGGTTGTAATTACAGCAATCATAATCATTACTGGAAATATGAGGTGACAAGTGAGCTAAAAGGATCAGCAGCCACAACCAGAAAATGTACTAACTGACTTAGATTCACTTATTCCAGATAGACTCTACTGACTTGTTAAAACTATTGTCTTAGAAGACAAGAAAGGAAATCAAAGAAAATGGAATAGGTAGTATACAGCCATTGCACATGCTATCCATCTCCATCAAAATTTTGGTTCTAAGAATATATAGTGAGGCAGCGCTCTTTCAAGTGTCAGGTATGTCAAATTAAGGCGGGGAACCTCAGACGGACTCATTTGCAATGTGTATCCGACTAAGCTGACTTGAATATCAGCACCATTGTTGAACTAAATACATTTTACATTGTTAGAGAGATTCATTTAGGCATTCGTCTAAATGACCTTACCCCAGATTTCCCAATATCTAGATTAGGGGAGATTCCCTTAGCATCATTTGAATTGATGCTTATGTCGTTTTTTCATTAAAACATTTGAAAATGATATACCGGAAGACTGTTGAATATCAAACTCAGGGGTATATCAAGTATCAATCCAGTTTCCCCTACGGTATCATTAACAACAACGGAACCTTTATGGTTAACTGGAAAATTGCAATTAAAACCATTATCCAGGCTACATAGAGAAATGTACTGAACAACTGCAATATTTCAGTTTTTGATCAACCTCTGTATATCAAGGCTTGTAGTGTTCTTGAAAATATGGTAAATATTTACACTTAAGTAAGAATACTGTACACCCTATTAGTTTCTAACTTTATCATGAATGGAAGTTGAATATAAAAAGTTTTTAGTTGTGTTTATGCTTGTGCATCAGTTGACAAAGTTTTCTGGGTATGCTTATTTAAGAGTACTAAGGTCATATACTAGCATATGGTGCCTTTCTACATTTATCTTGAATTAAACTGATCTCTCTTCTTATGAACAATGAACAGCAGTAGCAGCTCTATGAGAGATTGGCTGTACTCTGATAACAAAATAACATCCCTTTTTTCAAACACATTTATTGTGGCTAAACCTACTTCCCTTTTCACAAAATGAAAATTGAAGTACAAAAACCTGTTGAAAAGCATGAGAAGCTAAACATTTTGTTGGCATGCGTAAAAAAACATTTTTTTTTACACAGCAAGGATGGTTGTAGTAGGAAATATTTTCATTAATAATTTTTATGGGACTAATAAATGCAAAACCCTTTGTAATTTAAGGTACGGATGTTTTGTCCAATCAGTAATAAATTATCAAATTCTCTTTGGCTTCTTAGCTTCCAAAAAAATGTGGCTACTTGATTTAATTTCTTACGTATGTATCACCAAATCCAGAAGTGTTTGAGAACTGCATCACAATCGCTCGTCATTCATTCCTATTTCTAGCACACTCTCTTACCTCTCTCACATCTATCCTCCTATCACCCAGAGCTTTCTTCACTCCATCCATCCACCCAAACCTTTGCCTTCCTCTTGTACTTCTCCCATCAACTCTTACATTCATCACCTTCTTTAGCAGGCAGCCATTTTTCATTCTCTCAAGATGGCCAAACTACCTCAACACATTCAAATCTATTTAGGAACATGAAAAATTCAAGTTTTTTATATCGGAGCTGCCCTCCATTACCATTTGGGTTCCAAGGGAAAGGCTTTGCTACATGACAGTGGGTCCATAATCCTACTTGGTAATTTTCTTGATTAAGATATTATTCAGAAACTTTCTTTGTTGGCGTAAAGAGCAATGATGGTTTGTTAATTCACCAGTTGGTCAACGTTTAACATGACTTTAAATCATACAATGATAGAACGTTTGCTGGCAATGATAATGACATTGGTTGTATCTCTATTTTTTGTTTAACAGTAACAGTGGTCATATGTGCCAAAAGTTTTCTGGTACTTTGAATAAGAAGTGCTTTTTCTTACTCTTGACAGCGAAAAGGTTGTGGCACACTTACTTAGTGCATGTGATACTTTAAAAAAATCTGATGTATCCTGACCAATTTCCTCCAGTATTCTGTTGACAAGAATTAATCTCTGTATTCTTTTATACTTTAGTGTCTGGCGAGATGGGTATCATGTAGCAAGAACCGTGAGTTGTCTCCATATGTGTATTGAACAGTTCAGGTAGTTCTTGGATGGATCTCTGATCCTCAACTTTAACTAGCGAGCCATCATGAAATCGTCCAGCTAGTGTGACAGGTAAGTTTTCCCAAGCTGTAATTTTACTGCAAGGTAAGTGCAGATAAATCAAGAAAGTGCTGATTTTTTGGTGATATTCTTTAGGAACTTCCTATAGTTTGAAACAGTATACTGTCCATAGATGGCATATCTAGGTATTGAATCTCCAACAATGTGACGTTTTCTTTTTAAGGTGTGTGACAGAGAGTTGTATATTATACTTGTCCAAAAACAATGTTACTGAAGCTTCACCTGGGTCACTGGTAAGCAGTGACTGCATCTCTTTCATTAGGGTACTTCCAAGTTCATTAAATGTGTCGAACTGGGGTTCTTCATGGGCTGAATTAATCCCATCTCTTCAATGATATACACAGTATTTTTTAAGGTTAGAGAGATCGATTACCTGAACATTCTTAAAATTACCTTCTAAATTCTTTGTATATGTGCCTTATTGGTTTTCCACATAGTTCTATCATCGATGGAGAGGGAGGGTGGCACAAGACCCGGTTTATGTGTCAAGACTTGTTCCAGAAGAACATTGAGCTTCTTTGACATAAGAAACCACCACCAGAAAACTATTTCTGAATCTACCATCAAATTATCTATTTCTTTTTTTTTTCCGTTTGGTTTTCATAGATTTTGGCATATCTACAAATGTTGTTTTTTTTTTTTTTTTTGTGAGTTTGTTTCCCAGATGCTAAAGTTTTGGTCACCAAGAAGTCGCTTTCAAAGTAAAACTATTGTTGCTTTTCAGGATATATGTTAAGAAATGGCTAAGTCCATTTTATACTTCTTGTGAAGCAACCTTGCCTGTTCAAATTTCAACCAATCTGTTGTGTACAGTAAGTAGGACAAAATTATTTTTTGGATTCGATATAGATTCCATAATGTTGGAAATAATTTGTTCTTCCTTGACATCTTCATCTTTCCAAGATCCACATGGTTTGTCGATGCTATTTTAGTTCTCCATCACAAAGTTCTTTAAATGCTTCTGTATATTGTCGAGTGGCCATCTATCTGGTAATATCAATTTTACTCAAGGTAAACCAGATGATACACCCCTGGCTCTCCCACTCACGATTGATTGCCTGATTCAGAGTTTGATCACTATATACAACACTGAATTGGTGCAAAGACCATCGGACACCCCCAAAAAAACAACTTCCTCTTGATATAATTTGCTTATTAATAGGATATCATTTAATTATTCTGCAGATCATTCCCAGACTTACCGATGGTGGTGAGCGGGATTTCAAATAGCCCCACACGCTCTGTTCTCTGAAGGCTCAGCAAAATATTAACTTCCGCGTTAAATGTATACCAAGAGGCAAATGTTGCGGACTATTTGCTACCTGCTTTTGTGGAATCTTTTTGTAGGGTTTACAAATGTACTATATATAGTGATCAAAGACAAATATTTTATCCCTATGACTGACTCTCTATAATCTTCATGGTATATTTTTGGGCTGTCTTTCACAAGTCTATAAATGTAGTCGTGGGGAAACACGGTGTGTCCTGTTACAGCACCCATGGTAAACATGCCTCTTGATACTGATAGAATAGAACCTCCAACAATATATTCTATTGCTCTGTTTCCAGT
>NC_090734.1:23372222-23374722 GCF_036898095.1 Palaemon carinicauda | reverse complement strand
CATTTTTGTCTATAACTTGCTTTGTTTTCTTGGGATGGGTTTTCATTCTTTGTCTTTTTAGCTTCTCTCCTCTTTTGGCATGCATCCAATACTTCTTCTGTGACCCACTGTTGCTTTGCTCTCCTTCTCCTTCCCAAAATACTGTCGGCTTCCTCTTTAATTATGTCTCGTCCCCGACGCCACTTTTCCTCTGTTGTCTCGAGTCCTATTAGTGGTTAAAAACGTCCTCCTACTCTTACTTTGAAGGCAGTTTTTACTTCCTCTTTCCTCAGTTTATCTAGATTATACCTGACTATTTCTTGATTTCTTCCTCTGTCTGTCCGAAATTTAATACGGATGTTTGAAAGTAGTAGTTCATGTGATGTTCCAAAGTCTGCTCCCCTCATCACTTTTGTTCCCATCACTGATGTTTTCCATCTCTTATTTATAAGGATATAATCAATGCAGTTCTTATGAATTCCATCTGGGTGTGTCAATGTATATCTGTGCTGTTCTCTATGATAAAAGTAAGTATTTGTTATACACAGTTACTTACCCTGGCAAAATTCCAACATCCTCTGTCCTCTCTCATTTCTCTCACCTAAACCGAACTCTCCCATCACATCCTCGTAGCCTCTCCTGTCATTTCCGATTTTACTATTGAAATCGCCCATCACCATGACTACATCGCCTGTCTTTGTTGCCTCTATTTCCTCCTCTAACTGTGAATAGAAGTTTTCTACGTCTTCATCTTCATATGAGGTGTCTGGTGCATATACCTGAATAACCTTAAAATTCTTGTGCTTTCCTCTCAAAGTGACCGAAATTATTCTTGAGTTCACCAAATTGTGCTCCAAATAAGCTCTTTGTGCTCTTTTTCCTAACATTAGTGCTACTCCCTCTCTATGAATATTGTCTGTTCTACCTGAATACAATTTTGATTCCTTCTGACAACATTTCACCTTCTCCCACCCAATAAGCCTCTGCTATTCCCAATACCTCCCAACTGTATCTATTTATTTCTTCAATGGTACACCTAAGTTTTGCTGGTGCAAAGAGCGTTGTTACATTTACAGTTCCAACTGTTGTTATTCCTTTTGCTGACCACATTGCCAATTTCTCACCACGAGGCTGTGGTTTAGGACCTCCGGGCGCGTTGGTTCCCCCAGACGCGGTAGCCATACTACTAATCCTTGACATCTTTATATATATATATATATATATATATATATATATATATATATATATATATATATATATATATATATATATATATATAATATATATATATATATGAGTGTGTGTGCATCTCTCTCTCTCTCTCTCCCTCTCTCTCTCTCTCTCTCTCTCTCTCTCTCTCTCTCTCTCTCTCTCTCTCTCTCTCTCTCTCTTTATATATATATATATATATATATATATATATATATATATATATATATATATATATATATATATATATATATATATATATATATATATATATGTATATATATATATATATATATATATATATAAAAGAAACGAAGGAAATATAGAGAAATCACTATATTTCGACCAATAAACACTGGCCCTCTTCAGGATGTAAAGTAAAAATGAGTAATACAGTGGACAGTGCCGGTTTATATAGGAAAGCAAAAGGGTGTTTCCAATTGTTCTACAGTTGTTATAAGTGCTGGAAGGATTAGACAAATTTAATTACATCCAGGTGCGTCTTCGTGTTGGTTGGCCGTTAGGATGATGTCATGACCTCTGGTGCATAATTGGTGGTCGGTCTCCTTGGATTATCCTCCTAATGATAAAGTTGAGAAGAGTATTGTCCACTGTGTCAGCTTTACATTCGCCCCCGGATAAGTTCATTGTGTTTGATTGATTTATGATGGATGATTCCAGGATTTCCCTTTTGTACGGGCAGGTACTCTTAAAAAGCAAAGACGTCTCACTCAATTTAATCTGGTCCTCTAAATCTCTAAGGTGAATGAAAATCCTCGAGTTTTCATAGCCATACCTAAAAGATCTTTTATATTCGGATAATCTTTGAGATAGAGAACGGCCCGTTTGTCCAACGTATAATTTTTCACTATTCCCACATGGTACTTTATAAACACTAGATTCTATATCTCTTTTATTTTGATAAACATAATAAGGGCCCTTCCTAGGGTCTTGGGATATGAAAAAAACAAAGAGGTTCTCAGTTTTCATATCATGTTTTTTTTTTTTTTAAAAACCTTCTATATATGGGAGTTTCATCTCATTTTAAAAATCTCTTTGGTTAGTAACATCATGAGCTTTATAATATGTCGTGTTTTGCTTTGTTGATGGCATTTTGTATGACGTACGTCGGGTAGAATAGCTGGGCGAGTTGTTTACAAATGATTTCAAATTCTTTACTTGAGTAGGCTTGAGAACAGATTCTCAAGCCTCTAAGAAATAGATTACAAACTACTCCATTTTTTTACGGAAATGTTGTGATAACTGAAGAAATAAATGTAAGAAATGAAGTTGTTTTTCTATACACAGTGAA
>NC_090734.1:23359722-23362222 GCF_036898095.1 Palaemon carinicauda | reverse complement strand
AGTTTTCAGGTCACTATTATAACACTTTCTAAAAAGATAAGTCTTCAGGTTTTTCTTGAAGGCAGCCACATTTGTGCTATTCTTGACATCGAGTGGAAGGTCGTTAAAGAGTCTCGGTGCAGCATAACTGAACGTTCTTCCTCCTATTGCATGATTCACACTAATTTCGAATAGTCTATGGGGGTCATCTGCATGTCTAACTCTTACAGTGGCGCTGGTAGCTTCAGGGTAGGGGATCAAGCAATCACGAAGATATTTTGGCTTATCACCTGTAAGTGCTTTGTGAGTCAACAAGCAAATTTTAAATTCAATCCTAGCCTTAACAGGTAACCAATGTAGATCGATCAGTGCAGGAGTTATTCTCTCCCGAAATTTAATGCCTTTTATCAGTCTAGCCGCCCGGTTTTGCACATTTTGAAGCTTCCTTAGTAGTGTATTGGGCAATTTGTAGTACAGAGAATTGCAATAATCAAGCCTTGATATTACATGACTCACCACTAAAATTTTTGTACTGCCCTCTGTTAAATATTTTCTAATAAATGCTATGTTTCTCAGGTGATAGTTACACACTTTCACTGTGTTCACAATTTGGTCCTTCATTGACAAATTACAGTCTATCAGTACACCCAAATTTTTCACAACAGGCACAATCCCAACATCAGCATCACCAATTTTTATACTTTGAATTAACTGGTAATTCTTCAAAGCCACCCTTGTGCCAAAGAACATACATTCTGTTTTATCATCATTTAATTTGAGCTTTTTCCTCTGCATCCATGTTTTTATTTCAGTCATTATCTCATCAATTTTCTTCTTTGTATCTTGTGTTGTTGAAATTGAGAGGTAAAACTGAGTATCATCTGCATATAGTTTAAAACCCACTTTGTGTTTTTTCAAGATGTGTGATAGCTCGATAGTATATATGTTAAACAAGATAGGGCCCAGGACACTACCCTGTGGTACACCCTTCATAATAATTCTCTCATTGGATCGGTTTCCAGAAACTTCTACAATAGTCTTCCTGTTCACTAAGTAACTTCGCAAAAATTTCAGTGCTTCCTGAGTCACTCCAATAGACTTCAAGTCGTCAAGTAAGTACTCGTGCACAACAGTGTCAAAAGCAGCACTAAGATCTAACATAATTAAAATTCCACACTTTCCCCCATCAAGAAGACCTATCATATCATTCATTATTGAGCACAAAGTAGTTTCTGTAGAATGATTAGCTCTGTAGGCCGATTGATTTTCCGGGAATACCTGTAACTCGTCAATATGCGCCCACAATTGCTCACTTATGACTTTTTCAATAAGCTTTGACATGTAGGATAAATTTGAAATGGGCCTATATGAATTTAGCTCGTTTACATCACCTTTCCCTTTGTAAATTGGTTTGATCAACGCAGTTTTTTCACAGCTAGGAAAACAGGATTGCGATATACTTAGGTTAATTATGTTCAGGTAAATATTATATACGACTTGTTTGTTTGGAGCTTCACTTATTGAACTGTTTGGGAAAGGGTCGTTTCCACAATATGTATTCTTCATCTCTCTCATAACCTTTAACAAGTCGCACATATTTATCTCCCTAAATTTTATTAACTTCTTTCCCTCTTTCACTGGCATAGCTGACTGTCCCTCCAAGTGATTTTGGGGGAAGCCTCTATAGATTTTATCAATTTTTTCACTAAAGAATATAGCAAAACTCTCTGCACAAACATTATCAGGCAAGACATATTTTTTCTTTAATCCCATCAAATCATCAAGGTTTTTATGAAAGTCCTTCACGTTATTAGTTTTTTTACATTCGCCGTTGTAGAATTTTCTTTTTGTTTTTTCTAACAGGATGTTATAGTCATTTCTGGCCTTATTATATAGATTTCTGGCTTGTAAGGATTTGGCTCTTTTCCATCTACCTTCCATCTTACGTCTGTGTCTTTTTGCCTTTAATAGTTCACTATTATACCATCTAACATTTTCGCGTACCACTATTTGTTTGTTCTTTATGGGACACATGGTATCGTACATTTTTCCAAAATTGTCGTTGTATTTCTTGGTATAGCACCCAACACATTCTATGTCTACCATATGTTCACATTGTGTGTTCACACAAGACATTTGCGCTACACTAGCTTCAATAAAATTCTCAGCATCAAAATTTTCCCGTTCCCTATATGTGATCCATTTTTTCAATACTCTGGTGCAATTTATATTAACATTAAAGGTGATGAGTTTATGTGTTTTTGAGATCTCAAAGTCTGGTTCCACTTCAAGGTTTTTTATTAGGTCTGAGTCTTTTCCACATATGACCAAGTCGAGTGTATGACCACCTACTGACGTTGATACCAAAACACTGTTTATTAAATTAAACATCTCAAATACTTCCTTGAGTTCTTTAGCCTTATTATCATTTTCATCATCTACCCAACAGTTGAAGTCTCCACCAATTAATGTATTTTTAATATCGTCCACCACACCCACAAGAATACTAAATTCTTCAATG
>NC_090734.1:23332222-23349722 GCF_036898095.1 Palaemon carinicauda | reverse complement strand
GGGTAGAATGATGAAATTCTCATATATATATATATACATATATATATATATATATATATATATATATATATATATATATATATATATATATATATATATATATATAGTCCGAGAGACGAGAATGGGATCGCTTCTTAGCTACGAGAAAATGTGATGGATATTATACAAGCAATTGAAAATTGGTTAATTTGGGGGAGGGTGGCAAGAGATACTTAGTTCATGTTTATTTTTAATTTTCATTCTCCGATAATGGAGAAAGTATACTAACAATGTGGTGAATGCCATATACGAAATAGTGACAGAACTTACCAGAAGTTTTTAGTAAAAATATTCCCGTCTTGTTCCAAAGAATATTGTGCCTATCTTGAAAGTTGGACAGCAAGTAAGATGATGATATTTAGTGGTAATGGTAACAGGCGTTAGCTGACACAAAATAAATATAAACTGATTATCTTATAGAATATAAGGTCTATGTTAGCTTCTAATTTTTTTTTCCAGATGAACCGATTTGCTTTAATTATAAAACCATACTTTGCTTACATAAAGCTTTTGTTTTGAAAGGATCGTATAGGAATTTAATGAATAAAGAAATTCCAATAGAAGTTGTATAGATGGACATATTGTATATTCATACAAACGTTGTTATCAAACTTGGGCATTTAAATGCAAGGCGAATATTTTTTTATTATGCAAAAAAAAAAAAAAGTATTGTATTTAAAATTTAGTTTTGGTTGAACTTTCTGACACATTTTTATTTCTATTTATGCATCATGACTTTCAAAACCCATTGAAACAGGTAATAAGAAAATTATAAATTCTTTAATGTACCAAAGGTGATAACAAACATATATACTCGACTATATTATTCCAGTATATAATTTATTCAGACATACATTTCCTTTGTCCCTTATAGATATGGCATGCTATATGATGGACCTTCCAGGGGATCTTCGAAATCTATTTTCCATAATTACTTCACTTTAACCTTATCGCCCTTTTGATACTGGCAATACTGTTTTCCTCCTTTTGTGGCAACTTTGATTCACTCAGGCAGCATAGTTTTATCCACAAAAAAATCCAAATTAAATACATTTTCTAAACCAAAAATTCTCATAAACGTCAACCATAATTTGCAGAAATATTCCAGCTTTAAAGCTTTTGTACAAACATTAAAACATTGTATAGATTTTTCTCATCCAAAAAATAGTTATGAACCAAATAAGGGGTCTTCATACATACATTTGCAAACCCTTTATTTTCATTTCCAGCAAAATTTATTTTGTATTAAGTTATTATAATTTCTTTATACATTTAATCTTTTTTTTTCAGGCATGTCACAAACAATTCTTATTTTTTTTTTATTTTAACAAACTCCTCATATAGGTATTTCAGTAACTGAAACTTGAAACTTCCTTCTTTTCTATGTAAACAGATTTCTTGTCCTATAAGTGCGTCATCAAACGTCATACTCTCACTCAAAATCATTATTTATGCATTATGTTACGATTAAACAATCGTTAAATTTTCTTTTTTGTAAAACCGAACAATAAAGGTTCGACACTGCGGGTAAGGTAGACTTGCCCTTAAAGACACAAAAGCGTTTCTTCAGAATGGGATAGCAAGAGTAGTTTTTCCATACTTATGAGATTTTGCCAATGGGTAGGTAGGAGAAGACGGTGACTTTTCATTAAAGTCAAGATTGGCTGACTAATTGTTGTCACAGTCTGAAAAGAAAAATTGATTCCCATATTAAGCAGTAAGAGAGAGAGAGTTTTTTTTTTTTTTTTTTTTTTTTTTGTCACTGGCAGATCTCTTTGTCTCGGTCATGACATGGTTTTTTTTTAAAATATATTTTAATTCTGAAAACTAGAATTTGCTTTTTGTCTTGATTGCAGCCAATGCTTTCTATCGCTTCATGTCTGGCTCTTCTCGAACCGTATATACCCTATTATGGATGAGGATAATTCTGACAAACAATGGTTTAAGCACTATCGCTTTGAATAAAGACGAGGTAATAAAGTTGTTAAGTGAGGATGAGACACTAGACTATTTTCTCTTTTCCAATATGAGTAGGATAATGGATAGAGAGTTTGGGGGTTCTTTGAGTGGCCAGAGAGTAGTACTTTGGATCCATCTCTTTGGTTACGGCTAAATTTTCCTTCTACACATACCCCGAATAGTATGGCCTATTCTGTCCACATTCCCCTTTGTCCATATACACCTGACCACACTGAGATTACCAAACAATACTTCTTCGCTCAAGGGGTTAACCACTACACTGTAATTGCTTAGTTTCTCCATTCTTAGGTAGTGGCATAGCCTCTGTGCCATGGTCTTCCACTGTCTTTGTGTAGAGTTCTCTTGTTTATTGGAACACTCGGGGATACTATTCTATATTTATTTTCCTGTTATTTAGGTTATTATAGTTCGTCTATTAAGATATTCTATTTTAATTATTCATTACTCCACTTGAAGTTTATTATCTCCATATTTACTTTGCTCACAGGACTGTTTCCCCTGTTGGAACCCCTGTGCTCATAGCCCCATGCTTTTTGAACTAGGGTTGTAGCTTAGAAAGTAATAATAATAATAATAATAATAATAATAATAATAATAATAATAATAATAATAATAATAATTATAATAATTAGAAAAATTTCTGTGCATGAGATAAGGTTTTGTCTCATTATATTTGTTCTACGGGAATAAGTAATCCTAAGAGAGATTCGCAAAATAATTGTGAAATTTAAACAGAGTGGTCATGGGAATTTGGCGGTAAATAAAATTCTTCAACGGTATAAATAGGACGAACTTTTGGCCCAGAATATGCAGGGACGTGAAAAGTATATGTCTTATGCTAACACGATTGTCAGATTTCAGGTTTCCTTTATGCAACATTCCATCTGCAAGTGATCCTTTTGAGACTGTTGTTAATATTATGGCCGCCCCTTTTCCTGATTGTAATGAAGGGGATATGCATGTGATGGTAAACAGCGAGAGACTAACATCAAACAGTTGCTCTAAAAATTTTTGCAACAACTTCGAACTTGGCTGGGAAGAAAATTTAACCTATCCTGATACTTGCAGGATTTTCTGGCAATTTGCCTCATATATTGTCTAAAAGCGTGCCATTTAGTACATGCGCTCAGTGAAGCATTATTTGCATCCTGTTCATGCATTGAACATGCATAAACTATACACGATTTACTTAATAGGTTGCCAAAAAACTGGCAATATTGGTACATAATGAGACGTAATAACAATATTTGTAAGCACATTTATGTATTGAGTCTTATTGACTGTCACCGTCTGTTATGTTTCCAGCAACTTCATGGAAGTAGCAGGCACATGACAAACAGGTCTATGAACATTTATTCTGTTAAATATTTTAAGATCTCAATACTTGCTCAGAGCTACCCACCCTCCATGCTCCGACCTAACCCCTTTCAACACGTAGAATAGTTTCGGTAACAAGAAACATTGCATGGCATTAGTGATATGAATATTTTGCATGAGTGAAGGTGCCTTTAGCCTTTTTTCTTTTTAGCCTTTCTGTCTGCAGCTAGTGGCAACTGTATCTAGTTCATTCACGTAAGTATTTTGTCCCTCTGATAAAATACCCCTATACTTCTGTTTTATATGTAAAAAAGATAAAGAGAAGATAAAGAAGAATTGCCTACTAAATCTAAAGAATTGCACTTTGAAGATGGCAATAAAAAAAACAGGAGCAACACTCAAGGAAAACCGAGAGGAATTGCAATCTAAAAGAGACATTTCTGTGTGGGAGATTCAGTAATGATTCTGAATGAAAAGGTACCATATTTTCTTATCGATAGATTAATGTTCCAAAGAATTTTGTACTTAGTTAACCACTTTTTACTTCTATTCAAGTATCAGAGCGATTTAAAAGCTGCATTAGTTTAAGTCCTACAAGCATTCAAAGATCAATCTGTCAAATTTGAGTTTCGTGTGTCTTTTTCTCCAATAATGTGAAAAAATGTCACAATTTAATTGAAATATTATTAGAAGTCAGAAAACGGAAATTGTCAGATACTTATAGTTATGATTACTATAAACATCGGACCATTTTAGGATTCCTTCAAGTTTAAACTCGTTTTATGCATTTTTTAATGAGTGAATAGAATTTCATGATTGGTGTACTTCAAAAAGTTTTAGTAAAATACAAAATTCATTATCAATTTTCTCATAAGGAGAATTCATAGTCATTGAAATAGTTGTCCAATGTTTTTCTTACTGATAAATAACAAGGGAATTATAGCATTATAGACTACCGTAGTAGAAAGTTAAAACGATAAGAATAACGTAAACACATGTGATAGGCACTTGTTTTGGGTAAAGCGTAGGTGTAGTCTCTCAACATGTACTATCGCCCTTTGTTTTTATTTTAAAGTCCATTGATTTTGTTTTTCGCCTAATCAATAAATTTCCAGTCTGTGGTTTTCCTTTCATAGTAATTGTAGTAGGTTTTGCTTAACTCCTTGGCTTAGTGTGTAAACCTCATCCATAGACTTTTATTTGTTTTATTAAAAATTGATGATATTTAAATAAAAATATTTAGAAATATCATTGATTTATCCTGTTCGTAAAAAGACACACAATGATTACAAAACCACTTACACCATCACCTAACTTTGAGTTATCATGTAAAAGTATGTTTCCTTGGAAGTTTTTGTTTGATTGTCATAAGTGGAACCTTTTGTTGCTACAGTTGGATATATCTATATAGCTTACCGTCTGTTCATTTTCATATGGAAAACAGTATTGGTAAGAAAGCCATTTTTATCATATTTCTCTCAAGTTATTAGAAATCTTTTTCTCCATCTTTTATATAACAATTTCAAACATTAATAGCTATCCAATTGTTTTCATATAAACTTCATGTGATATGATATAAGATACAGATTTATGTGTTATTTTCTATCCTTATGGCTGTCAAATCCCGATGGTTATGTTCTACATTCTTTTTATTATTTTTTTTGTCTTATCTTAATTCAAAGATCTAAAAAATATCATATATTTCATATGTTTATTATTACCAAATTTATTAAAGAATAACTAAGAAAGAGTCATTACTTGTGATACAATGGGGTACCAGCAGATTTTAGTCGCCACTTGGTGGTGCCCTCGTAAAGGGAGTAGGGCATGTGTACTTTGAAAACAGGTTGCCTCCTTCATTTCAGCCCATATAACAGCTTTCACGAATGTTTTATGTTCGTGATTCTTAGAAAAACAAACAAAGCGAACGTATCTCAAAAGGAAAACACGCCTTGACAGAATTTTTCTCCTGTCTTTTCTCTCCAAATAAAAAAAAAATAAAAACAATGAACTCGATTACCAAGAGTTTTAATTTATACACATGCTTACCATGAATACATACCAAGAATTGTAAAAATAATTGACATTTCTATACAAATGTATGGGTACTTAAGTGGTTGAACCCATAAACACAATTTTAGACCCATGGAGATATTAATTGGAAAGAATTTCAACCACCAAGTTTGGTATTTGCAATATTTTTCGATCCATTTTCACTTCAGAAAGCCATACCTGTGGTTATTTCCATGCTCACAAATCTAATTAATCCTTTAATAACTATATAAATTCTATTTTCACCCTTTTAGGGGAAGAGTGGAGTTAATTTTTTCAATTTTTATTTATCCACTATAAATTGCTTAGTTGAATTACTTTGTAGTAAACCACTTTTACTACACAGATATTTTTATTTTTTAGGCAATGATTTCTTCAGGATATTAGTGAATGATTTTATGATGTTATCTAAAGTGATACATGTATACCCGATCATTAAAACTCTTCTGTTTATGATTCTTAAAAAAAAAAAAATACATTAACATTAATATTCTTTTTCTTTTATAAATGGATTGACAAATAAATATATATAGATTTTCTTATAGATTCAAACTAATATTCACAAAACGTTTAGTTATAGCATTTATGAACATGTTTACTGAATTATGGAAGAAAAATAAAGGTAACATAAAACACTTATCATAAATTTAATATATAATGTATAGTGAAAGCTTAAATGTTATCATACACTAGCCTATAAAACAATGATGAAAACTAAAAGGTCAAATTAAGCTGGAAAGCTTTTCATTACGTTTAAGGCATTCTACAGCATTCTCCATGTTTTTATCACAAGTAACAAATGCTTTCAAAATTATATCAGCTAAAGAAAAACATGCATCATTATTGCTCCCTATGGCAGTTGTTATTTATGAAAATAGTTCAGTGAAATATATATTACACCTTAATTTATTATACGAATGAATAATGTATGCTGCATGTACAACATACACAGTTGACACAGTGGGCATTGCTAATCCACCTTTAGTAATTATTTAAAAAAAAAATTACTTGAAAAATTATTACAGTCATGCTCTTCAACATATCAGTTTTAACAAAATTTATAGTCTAGATATCCTACTATTTATACATCTTCATGTGTAAAAGGGTCCTTAGATTTAAGAAGTTCCTCATTATTACTTATGCAAATTTCAAATAATAGTTCAAATTCTTTCTAAATACTTATTTACACACATACAAGATTTTGATATTTTTTTATCTGGTATAATGCCATACTTTGAAAGAGTTTGTGGATTACTAATATTTGTAGCTGTAGTAATATCTATACAATCTATAAATATAAACTATACCACTTCTTTGTCATGCGTGTCCAAATAACTTTTCTGAGGCTTATCAGCAAATATCCTAGGCAAGACATATTTAAAATCATGTTCTGAAAGTAAATTTGTTCCGACAGAGATACAAACCTTCGCTATTTATTAGGGTATTACTTTCGGCAACGCTGAAAACCAGCTAAGACAATTTTAGTGAGGGATAATTACCGAATCCGCTAGTTAGCGGGAAAGGGGTTGGGGTAGACTAGCTACCCTGCTCACTCACACCTGTCGGTTGAGTAACCACTTTTACTGCCTAGACTATTACTTATTCTTTTTCTTTTGTGTGTGTTGGTGTGTGTATGGTTATTGTCCGATATGCGGACATGTCCAGGGATTCATGTCGTCCTTGGAGACAGACCCACATCCTTTATGCCTGGCTTGCCGGGGAACTGTGTTTGCGGGACCACACCTGTTCCGGCTGTCGGGAGTGGCCTTCCTCCCAGTGGGAAAGGTTTGTGCGTAAGAAGTCTAAACGCGAATCTTCGCTTTTGGGGTCTTCCTCGAAATCGAAGAAATCGCGGGCTTTGCTTCCTCTACGCCCAAATCTCTGCCCAAAGCTAATCTTCGACCAGGTCCTTCCAGGGTACGGTCGAGTAGTAGCGCAGGGCTTGTGACTCCAGGTCAACCCTGTGGGATAGACGAGAATGGCGGCTCCCCGAGTGAGTCGCCTCCTTTTCTTCCCCCAGGGAGCGCCTGTTCTTTTCCAGACCTTGGGTCTGGTTCCAACGCCGAGGAGTTAGCTAACACACTAGCGGCGGTGGCAGGGCTTTCTCCAAGGCGAGCTTCCCCTTCGGGGCAACATATAACTCGTTCGCGAGAGAAGGTTGACTCTGTGCATCGGCGATCTCCATACGCTTTAGGTTTTCCTCAAGGGGCGGAAAGAGAACCTTGATATAATCATAGTTTTCCTTCGAGCGAACTTTCCTCCCCTGCGGAGGATTTATCTGTTGATCTTAAGCAGTCTCCCCCTCGGGTGGAGTCCGTTGTACGTTCCTCTCTGAAGGTTCGTAGAGTGGAGGGGTGGGTAACCCCTCTCCACCCTGGGCGTTCTCCTCCTCGGGCTGTGAGGAGACGTCTTTTTGAACCTGCTGGTTCTCCTCACATTGACCCTTCCGGGTCTCGTGACGATCACCCTTTGGGCTTGCGTGATTTTGAGCCTTCGGGTTCTCGTAATTTGAAACCTTTGGGTTTCTGTAACGCTGAACCCTCGAGTTCTCGTAACGACGGTAACGTTGAACCTCCAGGTTCTCGTACCGTCAGTTACGCTGATTCTTCGGGATCTCGTGGGTAGAGGAACCTCGATTCCTCATTACGCTCACCCTTTGGGGTCTCGTAACCTGAGTTACGCTGAACCCTTGGGCTCTCGTAACTCTAGTCGCGCTAACACATAGAAACTCCAGTTTCTCGTTGCGTTGTTCCTTCTGGTTTGCACAAGACAGTTCACGCTAAACTTTCGGGTTCTTGTGACCAGAGTCAATCTATTTATGACAGAGAGTTTTTAAAGTCTGGTTGTGTTAACCGTTAGCTCACACACAACACAAGCTATCGTGAACCTTCAAGTGAGCGTAGCAGTGAGTTTTCTCAACAACCTGAGAGCTCTCACGCGCACGACCAAATTGGCGTGCACAGCCAAATTGGCATGCACGACCGAATCGACGTGCACGACCCACTTGGCGCGCACGACCGTCTTGGCGCGCACGACCGTCTTGGCGATTATGGCACGGGGTTCATCCTAAGGCGCGCCATATGCATGAACATCCTATTGCTCGCCATGCGCCCGAACATCCTGTTGTGCGCCATGCACGCGAACAACACAGTGCATGGCATGCGCTCCAGGAGCGCGAAAAAGGTGCGCACAGTTGGGAAAGGCGTGCGCGCAGTCAGGAAAGGGCATGCGCACTAGCTCCCTTCAGCCTACCAACAGTTTGGCGAAAGAACGCACAACCATCTTGGCGCTCACAATCAGTCTCTCGAGCCCCTTGGGCTGCATCAGATACAACAGTCGCCTGTGTGACCAAGCCCACACCCTATTCCTAAGGGTAGGCCTCTGCCTATCTTGCCTGTAGGGAAGCGTCCATCAGACAAGAGGGTTAGGAAACCTGCCCAGTTTCTTAAATCCAGGTAGCAGTCCTTTCCTAAGGACCTTCCCCCTAGTTCCTCAGGAGCTCGTGACCCCCCGTGGCTTAGCACCTTATTCAATGTAATGCGCCAAGCCATGAAGGGAGTCGTTCCCCGCTCCCAGTCCTTAGCTGATACACCTAGGATTCCCTTGTCGCCTCCTCTCTTCCCAGGGTCCCCTAATCCCTCCGATCCTAGGAGGAGGTCGGAAGTTCTCGCACAGGCGGGCCCCTCAGGCAAGGGGAGACGATCATCCTCTTGCAAAAGACCTCTGGAGTAGATTAGGCATGAACCTCAGGGTAGCCCCCTGCAGTTTAAGACGCCACAGGCCAGACCTAAGGGGGAAAGGAAAAGGATTCGTCCTTCGCCCCCCAAGGAGGATAGGGTTACTTTCTATGGAGACCCCTTCCCTTCTTTACCGGTCGAGATAGTGTCTAAGGAGGCACGACCTGCAACCGAACGGGATTCGCCCCGTACGGCATTGGACTTACATTCCACCCGTAAGCTGACGGAGTCCTCTAGGCCCTTGGGGACAGAGGACCTCCGGCCTCGTAGAGGGAACCGAAGGATTTGTTCACCATCCCCAAATCCTCGGCCAGGCCTCCTTCCTCACTGCCTCCTAGGCAGCCGGAAGCGAGCACCTCCCCGGTAGTCTCCCTATCCCCAGTCTATACAGTTGACGACTTAGACCCACGCCGGGCTCCTATGGATGAGAGCTCAGACGTGGAAGGACATAGCGATCTCGAGGACGACGCTCTGCCAGCAGCCGCTAGCCCTAAGCTTACAGAGGATGAGAGGATGGAATCGGAACATGCCTTGTGGTAGGTCCTAGCCTGTATCCATTCCATCAATGGACTTCCAGATCCATCGGCAGCCCCTCTAGATGGGAAAAAAACGGTACTTGACCAATTCTATGGCACTCAGAGACCTCATAGGCCCAGCGCAGCTTTGCCCTGGTCAAATTGGTTGAAGAGTGCCAAAGAGATGGCAGTGTCCCAGGCAACTGAGTCCACCTCTTCTCTCCGCTCCAACTCGTCCTCCAAGCTCCTACCTCCTCCGAATGTATTTGAGAGGAGGTACTACGAGATCCTTGGGGAATCTCTCCAAATGCTGCCTCTCGACCACTCTATAAAGGCACTCTTGAAGGCCACCCCCTTCGAGAAACTTATGGGACCTTCAGTCTCCTTTTCGGCCTCTGAAATCCTAAACCAGGAAAAGGTGACGAAGTACGCCATGCAGGCTACTTCGTGGCTGGATTTCTGGCTAGGATCCCTAGGACAAGTGATGGGGTCTAAAGACCTGTCTCGTAGTCCTCCAGGAAGTCTTTGGAGAATTTCCTATTGTCTGGCACTCGGGCAATCAAGTTCCTCTCCCATCAGGTAGCGAACCTTTTGGCCAATACTATCTTGAAGAGGAGAGATGCTGTTATAGGCAAGCTCTATAGACATCTTGCTCAGGCCGAAGTAGCGAGTCTGAGAAATGCTCCTTTCAAGGGCCATTCTTTGTTCCATACCGAGGTTGTCGAGCGGGTGGCAGAGAGGTGGAGGAAGTCCAGTCAGGACTCCCTCATCCAAAAGTTCGTAACAGCTAGACCTTACCCCTCTCAGCCACAGCGGAAAGCACAGCAAAACCCGCATCCGAAAAGGGCTAGAGATCCAAAACACCAGGGTAAAAAGGGTGCAAAGCAGGCCTTACACAGCAAAAAGTCCTTCCGTGGAGGAAAGGCTATGAAGGGATCTGGCTGAGGCCGGTCCCAATAAGACAGGCAATCCTCTCATTTGCCCACCTGTCTGGGGATGCCTGCAAAGCCGCTGGCAAAGCTGGCTTCACCACAGGGCTGAACCCTGGATGGTCGAGGTGATTCGTTCAGGGTATCATATCCGTTCACGTTCCCTCTCCCTCCACTGACTCGAGTGGCGATTCCATTGAACTCCTGTGTGAAGGGATCCGCACAGGATTTTGCCCTCAGGGCAGATGTCCAGTCCATGTTGGAGAAGGACGCTTTCCGGGAGGTCCTAGACAGGTCCCCAGGCTTCTGCAGTCGACTCTTTCTTGTGAAAAAGGCATCTGGAGGCTGGAGACCAGTCATCGACCTCTCGGCCCTGAACAGGTTTGTCGAACAGACACCTTTCAGGATGGAGATGGCCGACACAGTCAGACAAGTGATAAGACCCCAGGACTTCATGTGCACTCTAGATCTGAAGGATGTATACTTCCAGATCCCAATTCACCCATATTCCAGGAAGTATATGAGATTCATGTTCAATCGGAAGCATTACCAGTTCAGGGTACTGTGTTACGGTCTTTCCACAGCACCCGAGGAATTCACAGAGTATTCGTTCAGTATCATCTTGGGCTCACAAAGTCGGCATCCGTCTCCTAAGATACTTGGACGACCGGCTGATTCTGGCAGACTTTGAGGGGGCACTTATCCACCACCGAGACAAGCGTCTAAGGTTTTGCCGGGATCTGGGGATCGTGGTAAACCTTGAGAAGTCTCAACTGCTCCCCTCTCAAGAACTGGTATACCTAGGCAGGCAATTAGACACCCTAAGGCACAAAGCGTTTCCATCAGACGAAAGGATTCAGAGACTGAGGGAAATAGCTCAGGTCTTCCTCAGTCGTAAAGAGCTCCCGGCGCAGTCTCGGCTTCGCCTTCTCGGTCACCTCTCTTCCCTGACCTGACTGGTCCCCAACATCGCCTCAAGATGAGATCCCTCCAGTGGCGACTAAAATCCCAGTGGAACCAGCCCTCCGATCCTGGGATCACCTATTCCACATAGGTCTAGAGGAACAGTCGGACCTCAGGTGGTGGTTGGTGGAGCCGAACCTCTGCAAAGGGGTCGATCCTCTCATCTCTCCCCCAGAATTGATGCTTTTTTCGGATGCATCAAAAGAAGGGTGGGGGGCTCACATGCTACACCATTACATCTCCGGATAATGGTCCGAATCAGAAAGTACCAGCACATAAATCTCTTAGAGATGAGGGCAGCTTTTCTGGCACTCAAAGATTTCCACCAGGTCCTGGCGGGGCACTCCGTGCTGCTGATGAGCGAAAACACCTCGGTAGTAGCTTATCTAAGCAAACAGGGCGGTACCTTTTCGCAGCAGCTGTGCCATCTTGCAGTAGAGATACTCAGATGGGCAGAGGACAACTCGGTGACTCTATCAGCTCGCTTCATTGCAGGCAAGCGGAATGTGCTAGCAGACAAGCTGAGCAGAGTGACTCAGATAGTTGGCACCGAGTGGTCTTTGAATCCTCTGATAGCCAACAAAGTCCTGACTTTGTGGGGTTCCCGACTCTGGATCTGTTCGCAATGGCCCTGAATTTCAGGCTCCCGTTGTACTACTCCCCAGTCCCAGATCGCCAAGCTCTTTGGCAAGATACTTTTCAACAACGGTGGATGAACCTGGATGCTTACACATTTCCCCCATTCTATCTGATGAGAAGTCCTCAACCAGGTACGAGCAAGCAACAACTTGCAAATGACCTTCATAGCTCCGCTATGGCATCACGCAGAATGGTTCCCTGACCTTCTGCATCTCCTCACGGAGATCCCGGGGGAGCTTCCTCCACAGCACGACCTCCTCAAACAACCACATGCCAACATCTTCCACAGAGCCGTAGCCTCGCTTTGACTTCACGCCTGGAGACTATCCAGCACCTCCTCACACAGAGAGGCTTTTCGCAACCGGTTGCAAAACGAATTGCTGGCGAATTGGTCAGTTTTCTGTGGTTGGTGTCGTGGAAGGAGTATCTCTCTCTTCGATGCTTCTGTTCCAACTATAGCGGAGTTTCTTGTATACCTTCGGGAAGAAATGCTTCTCTCGGTCTCGCTCAGCCTTGAGTCTCGCCTTTAGACTGAAAGGAGTCGATATTTCCTCCTCGTTGGAACTTTCTTTGCTCATATGCAGTTACGAGCTTACTTGTACCAAGGCAGAGCTAAGACCTCCCCCTTGGAACGTGGTTCGGGTCCTCAGGTCTCTGAAGGCCTTCCCCTATGAACCACTACGCCAGGCCTCAGATCGCCACCTCACGTGGAAGACGGTGTTCCTGTTCACTCTGGTTTCGGCCAAGAGAGTCAGCGAACTTCATGGTCTATCTGTTGATGTCTCCCACTCTAGGAGATGCGGGGAAGTAATCCTCAACTACGTCCCTGAGTTTGTAGCTAAGACTCAAAATCCGGGTGTGCCTGACTCCAGGTTCGGCCTATTTTGGATAGAGAGTCTTCGTTCTGTAACCGAAGATCCAGACCAACTGTTACTATGTCCAGTGAGGAGTCTGAGGTATTATTTACAAAGAACAGCAAAAGCTTGCCCCCATGTACGAGCACTTTTTGTAAGCACGGGGAAGGTCAGGAGGAGGGTCACGAGGAATACCATTTCCTCCTGGATAAGGAAAGTAATCTAATACGCTCTATATCCAACCGACCCAGAGCTCATGACGTCAGAGGCATTGTAACGTCTCTGTCGTTCAAGAAGAATTTTTCTGTGGCATAGGTATTGCAAGCGGGCGTGTGGAAATATCTGATGACCTTCACAGCCCACTACCTGAAACCCGTAACCCACAGGAGCATGGAAACCTTTTCCATTGGTCCTGTGGTGGCCACACAACAAGTGATCTAATGCCTCAGGCTCCTTGATGGACAAGTAGCAGAGGGTTGAGGGCTGAGGTTACCTGGGTTAGTCTAGGGTGAATGAAAAGAATGTGTGGCTCACTTCTTTCTTTCTCCTTCTTCCCCCCTTCCCCCCCCCCTGTGGAAATATCTTCGCCAGACCGAAGCATAGCTGACCTCACCCCTCTGCAGGTAAGAATCATTTCCCCTTGTTCATCCTGGGTATGAATGGATACTTTGTTACATCACCAATACCTCTTGAGGGAGGGTATTGGATATGTCTTAGAATCCTTGAGTTCCTACGTGAAGACAAGCCACCTTGTAACTACTTTGATTTTAGCGAGGGTAGGCTTCCCTTTATTATCGATCATTGATCGAAATAGAGAGGACCCCGGGTCATAAGCAAGGCCGGTTGGTAAGGACTTCCTCCCTCCTAAGAGTAATTCACCCTAATAAATAGCGAAGGTTTGTATGTGTCGAAACAAATAACAGATTTGGAAATAATTTGAATTTTTCCTAACATACAAACCTGGAGCTATTTATACAAAGTGGCCAGCCACCCTGTCCCCCTAAAACCCTTGCCAGAAAGCAAAAGAGGTTACTCAACCGACATGTGTGAGTGAGTGGGGTAGCTAGTCTACCCCAACCTCCTCCCACTAACTAGTGGATGGGGTAATTATTCCTCACTAAAATTGTCTTGGCTGGTTTCCAGCGTTGCCAAAAGTAATACCCTAATAAATAGCTCCAGGTTTGTATGTTAGGAAAAATACAAATTATTTCTAAATTTTTTGTATTTAGCACCTTTCACGTTAGTCATAATGCTAATTGTAAAAGCATCAATAGTCTGCTTTGTTATTTTCTGAGCACGGCGTTAATTTCCTTCCCATGCACACGAAGAAATAACTTCGCAAGTTTCCTGTAGTCTCTGAATAGTCTCACATTCCATAGTCCAAGGTGATCTGCAAATATCTTTGTTAATAATACCTAAGTAATGATCTTTGAAATTCATCATCTTAAACCATTTGGTTATAAGCTTCAGAAAATAATAGTAACTTCATTGATTTCTAGCTGTGTTTGAACAGCTTGAACTGCAGCAGCTGTTAGGTCAGTGTACACTTGCCAAACAACTGGGACACTTTAATGTCACACCAGCGTGCAATATAATTTGTGTTATCCTTGGTGAATACCAATCTCTGATCCTGAACAGTGATCCTGTTGTTTCGGATATTCTTGAATATGTATACTGTACATAGCCATATACAAGAAATACTCTAAATCCAATTGTTGGGATTGGAACTTTATCAGAACATCCAAGTTTGCTATGCATACTACAATTAATTGCACAGTCCTCACTTCAATGCAAATGTCACTTATCGGCTCAAGTAGACAATCCCTCAGCTGATCAGCTGACAGTATAGCACACGATATCATCATCAAAATATAACGTCAACCACCATACGGACAAGAAATTTCTACAACCATAGCATGTGAAGCAAGAATATGTTCACCTTTTTCTGCATAACCAATGGTGTATCCCTAAAAAAAACGCAATGGCTAATCAATTTGGACTTCATCAAGCCTCCCATACAGAAACCTTTGTTCTTGCTTAAGCTGCTCAAATAAAACTTAAAAATTTTCATGAATAATTCTTGATAAAATTTGTTTTTCCAGTGTTCTTATACATGGCACCATGATTGATTCTGAGTGGCGAATCCTTTTATAAGTACGTAGAGATAAGTTGTGAAGTTCTAAGGCAGTAGTATATATTGTATATAATGTTATGTCAAAGCCTCTTAATTTAGATGGTTTGCAAGATAAATGCATTTAAGATATGAGAAATATAAAATGAGGTGAATCATGAAATTCTCATAAAAGCCATTGAGTCACCAATGTGCTGCATATAGTCAGAGCTTTCAAACTCATGATCACTCATCACCATTATCAGCATTACCATCATCTCCCCCTATGCCTAGTTAGATTTCACCAGCAGTCTCTATCTTCAGCTTTTAATTCAATACATTTTCATTTATATTCTACTTCGCGCAAAATAGTTCTCGCCCATGTAGGCTGGGTCTACCAGTTCTTCTAGAGCGTTATGGAGCCCAGCTGAACTTTTGGTGAACTAATCTCTCTTGGGGAGTGCCAAGTACATGCATAGACCCTCCCCATCTATCCATCATCATGATCTCGTCCATATATGGCACTCCAGTTATCTCTCTTATAGTTTCATCTCTAATATTTTCCTACCATTAAACTCTCAGTATCCTTCTGAGGGCTTTGTTTTCAAATCTTCATATATCTTCCGAAAGCTGGTCATTCTTTTTATCACAAAACTGCCCTAACTTTCACATAACATTTCTGTATCCAATAACTCGTGTATCATCAATCTTTTACTTCTTGTCCGTCGTCCTAGTTTTTGCCAGTCCTTCTTTTTACTTTCCATAATTGGTTATATTGTAAAAGCTTACGGAAAACCAAATATATTCTATTCATATTGAATGTAGTATTTTATTCATATTTCTACGCTAAGAAAACTTGTTATTTTATCATTGTATAACGACTTCCTTTCCATATTATGCTTGTCAATCATAGATCCTAACAGAAAAATTATATTACCAGAGCAGGAAAAAATCTCTTTAAAATTATATAGAATTTGAACATACTAACTACAAAAATCTATCCTGACTCATAACTGATATAGTAAACTTAATAGTTATGAATAAAAGAGGAGTATATTTTTTATTTTATTTAGATTACTCAATCTTGCATTTTTTATGGAATCTAATTAAGAACTGGATACTCTCTCTCTCTCTCTCTCTCTCTCTCTCTCTCTCTCTCTCTCTCTCTCCATTAACCCAGTTTGAGAAGTCTTGAAAATCCTAAAACATCCTATAAATTTATTGTGGTGAAATGTTTCGCGTTTACTCTTGATGATGTATTTGCCGTCGCTCTCCTCGAAGGTAATTTTCTCAAGGAAAATATTGAGAAAAGGTTTACTTTGCCGTAGGAGGAAAAATATTTTCTTCAAATGGAAATGTCGTACACTTATTTTACTTAATAACAAATAATATATATATATATATATATATATATTGTATATATATATATATATATATATATTTATACATCTAAATATCTATATATCCATCTATATATATATATATATATATGTATATATATATATATATATATGTATATATATATATATATATATATACATATATATATATATATATATATGTATATATATGTATCCATATCCATATATATATCTATGTATCTATATCTATATCTATATATATATATATATATATATGTATATATATGTATCTCTCTCTCTCTCTCTCTCTCTCTCTCTCTGTATATATATATATATATATATATATGCATATATATATAAATATATTTATATATATATATTTATATATATATTCATATATATATATATATACATATATTTATATATATATATATATATATATATATAAGTGTGCGTGTGTCTGTGTATGTATGTATAAATATATAAACTGTTTCTGCATGTATATAGTTTTGTATAGTTTCATTCGTTTAAAATTTTCTTTTTCTTCCATTATATATAAATTATTGTTTTGTGTTTCAAAAACGGCCAAATGATCTCAGTGCTGATATCTGAAGTAGTATGGCTGTGATAGGGAAATTTAACGAGCTAGTAATCACAATAATAATAATCAAAGAATAAAAACAGATACATAACAATTATCTTGCAAATCAATCTCTGAATGAAGCTTGCAAGTCTGAACGAAAACAAAAAAAAATAGTCAATAACAGAACTTTCATCCACATTGAAAACTGAATGGTTCAATGTTTATTGACCTTTATGAAAATAAAAACTTTTTTTTTACGACGATATTGTTTCGTTTATTTAAGTGAGATATATTGCGGAATCTTTCTCTATGAATTAACGTGTAATAAAAAAAATTAATGCATTTATTTATGTGTTTCATGTAGTTATAAATATTTTATAATCTACATTTGTCATATATTTGTGAAAAAATATTATTTTTT
>NC_090734.1:23309722-23327222 GCF_036898095.1 Palaemon carinicauda | reverse complement strand
TAAATGTTTGTTTGCTCAACAATGGGAACGAGTGAGTATCTTGTCTTAAAAAGATTATAAAAATTTATCGTCAATAGCAGGTATATAAGATTTTCCTCCAATCCTTGAAGATTGATGAAGGGCACTGTCCTAGGAGAGTGAAAGTCACTTGTCCAACAAGCATCCACGTCATCATGATCAGCAGACATTCTGGTACGAGGTGTTACAGCTATTCTGTGTCTCCCTCTTCCCCCTCTTTGTATCCTTCTCCTTCTTTGGAGGTGTATAAAGCAAGCAATATTCTAACGTCCCATAGGCAGAGGTTAGTAGAGATTATCCAAACCTCCTTTCATCACTTAAGTCCACATCTCATTCTACCATGCAGGGTATAACCACATTAAACTCCTTACGTCCTTCTAATTTATCAAAATGAATCTAGTTCTATGACTCATTTCCAAACAATATGAGGTGTTGATCATATTGTAAGGAATAATTAGTGAGGGGGGGGGGGGTGTGGGAAATGAATGTGTGCACGGTTTTTGTCTTTGAACTTGTTAGTAAGGATGACAGGGATGAAGACAACATCAAGGGAGATTTGCATCCGAACTAGGAGGCAGGACTACATTGGAAAAAACAACCTCTTTTCTTACTTCCTTCATATCGACACTAAAACGTTTGCCCTTCTCCATTCTAAAGAGATTTTTTTTTCTTATTTGCTGTGGCTTAGGACGAAAAATCAGGAAAGTAAACGCTTTTAAGCATTCAATTGCTTGCCGAGAATAGCTTCAAAATAATAAACCACTTGTGTAGTAAAAAGAAGTAGTTTTCGATAATAATAAAATATCATCAGATATAATAGTGAATATCGGCTAGTAGAGGGAGAGAAAAAAAATTATAAATATGGAACTCGTAAACATCAAATTATACACGACTAGAGAAGGCAAGTAAAGGTAGTTGTGCCAATTATACCCAATGAACAATACATATAAGTAAATATTTTCTGTAGGATTTCAAGTAGAATGCTCGGTTCAACAGAAACTGAATGGGCTTCTTTGGTCTGTAACGCCAATTTTCAAGTTCATAAAGACTTTAATGCCTTGTCAAAGCTATAGGAAAGACCGTGATAAGTGGTGGATGACGTGCCATTTTTCAATGTGGGCCGTGGGCCATTTTTACCCAAACCTCTTCTTAATTGAAGATTTGTGAGGAATCTTAAGATCTTAAAGCTCTGGCTACTGCACGGTACTTTTGATCAAAATAACTAGGATGCTCTTGTCCCTGTGGACAGCTTTCATGATTTAAGCTCTTCAGTGATTTTAGACTCAGCTTTGATATACTTTTTTTTTCTTTCATACACCGATTATGACCGACCTAGATAAAAGAAATATAATTCTTTCTCTCTCTCTCTCTCTCTCTCTCTCTCTCTCTCTCTCTCTCTCTCTCTTATTCAATGAAGGTTTCAAAGGTTTATAGAGTGCATTATGTATTCAATAAATCACTTATTTGCTTTAATTTCATGTTTGTGAAAAAAGAAGAAAATCATTGGCATGTGAAGTTTTGCATCCATACATTTTCATATGATTATTACCAAAACAATGGTACTCATAATAATGAAAATACAATGGTTGCATCATTATCAAAGACAGTAAAGAATATTTTTCAATTTATTTCTAAGAACTGTTACCGGATTATATTGTATATGATGACTTTCTATATCAAGTGCTATTCACATTAGGAATACGTATTCATTTTAAATGCAAGATTAGGCTTTGTTAATTCTCATCACCTAAAATTAAATAATATATTCGTATGAATATATTTTCAATAATTTCCTACCATCCATTTGAAAAATACCCCAAGTCCTTGAAAATATATAACATTTCATCCCTTATGCTAACATAACATCAGCTTAGCATTTGTGAATTCTGTAATGTGATTTGCTATATCATCTGTTTTATAATTCTTATTGCATACAAGTCATGAGACATTTCTTCCCCTATTAGGTTAATTATTTTACGTTGGCAAGCTTTAATAAGAAAAAGTGAAGGGACCAGGTTAAATAAGCTACCAATTACTATATTTTTTTCCCCTTCCCTTTTTTTTTTTTTAGAATGAACCACCAATGATTTTGGAAATAAGATTGTCTCTGCAATAAGTTTTCATTTAAGTGTCGACACCCTTTACTTTTATATCAACTCAAATGTTATGACAATTATTGTAACATTGTAGGTGTTTGCAGGAGTGAAACAAGGTGGTCGATGAAAGGCACAGCAAGCTAATAATGTATATATTTCCAGAATTTTTACCTTTGCGGGAACGTTATGTTTTGATAGTTGTGTATTCTGAATCTCAGGAAATTTGGTGAGATAATTGCCTATAATTAAGCTTGATTTGATTATTTTTAGGGAGTTATTGCGTCGAAGCTCAACGTCATGGTAACGAAAGGTTGAATTATGCTTGTGCTACATCGAAGTTAATTTTCATCCGATGTGCATGAATTTGGATGAAAAAATTTGCATAATTCAATTGTCTATTTTGATATACAATATGATATAGGCGAAGCAATGCCCGTTCTAGTTCATTATGATTTTCCTTCTAGTGAGAAAGGTTCTTGTTATGTCCAAAAAAAAAAGCCATATCTGTAATTGTATTTTTAAAATGGGCCTCAGAGAGAATCGAACTAAAATATTCAAGTCGATTTTCTTTTCTATATCATAACAATATATTTCTAGGCTTTTCGATATACGCTTATTGTAAAATTGTCATATTTCTTTATTTCATTTTTTTATTAAGGGGAAAGTCTTCCTTTAACATTTAAGTGCAAAAGATTATAGAGTACCAAAGAAATTACTGATTTTCGATCGATGTTCATACATAAAAAAACTGTCCATCACTTTGTATCGTTAACCCACCGTTGCAATCGGATTTGTGAAAAAAGAAAATGAAACGCCATGTAACCCCTGAATGAAATATGTTAACTTATGGCCCATCTATTAAAAGAATTAAATTTCATCCAGTGAGGGTCTCTTTCACACTCTGAATTAGAGAGCGCAAAACTTTTTAGAAGGAAATTTTTTGTTCATCTCTCTCTCTCTCTCTCTCTCTCTCTCTCTCTCTCTCTCTCTCTCTCTCTCTCTCTCTCTCTCTCTCTTGTTTTTACATTAGAAAATCCTGTTTAACCTTATCTCTGCATGTTGCATATTATTTTTTTTGGGGGGTGGGGGTTCCATTGTTATCTCTGACTCTTTGGCATATAAGCTGGTCATATCTCGTTAATAAACCAGTCATGTCCAGTCCTTCTTTCTGTTAAGACATAGTCACAGTACGCCATATGTGCATTCTTTGGACTATGCTTTCTGTTAGTTCTTAATAAATTATTATGGATTTTTTTCTCAATATCAATAACATTAAATCTTATTTACCCGTATAGTCTGCTGCTGCTCTTGTTGCCACTCCTGGTGATCCAGCAGTGTGCTTTTGACTCTTTTTGGCGATCACACTAAGGTTTCACTTGTAATGGAGGTCTGAATTTTAGCATTAGTAAATGCAGGCTTTGTCCTAGAAAATGTAATTTCTAATATGTGTTCACCAAACTGTTTACCTTTTAATAGGTGTTCACCAAACCTTTTACATGTTTACCAATATGATTAAGGCAATCTAAACTGTTTAGTTCGTTTGCCCTCCTATTTTGCTAAATAGTCAATAGTTTTTTTTTTTTTTCTGCAGTGCAGGTAATGTCTTATGATCATAAATTTAAGTATTCTTGTAATAATTATACAATGGTAGATAGAATATGGCACCATCCAAGACTAGAAAACAATCGCTTAATTTGCAGAGTCCTTTTCCAAGAAAAGCTTATTGCCATATATAAAGTCTCTTGTACCCCTATCAAGAGGAAAATATCCACCTAACATCTTTATTGCAGCAGATAACCCCTTGAGCAAAGAACAATTGTTTGGTAATCTTAATGTTATCAGGTGTATTAGGACAAAGGAGAATTTGGATAGAGTATGCAAAATTATGTGTAGGCAAAGAAAAAAAACAGCCGTAATGAGAGATGGGGAGATCCGATGCAGTACACTCTGGCCATATGCTCCTTGGAGCATATGATTCTCTCCTTATATTTTACAATGCTGTACAAAAATTCAGTGATTGTGTTTAGGAAGTTTGTATGATTTTTTAAGTATTAGACTGCAAAGAATTGTAGGTGATGGGTACCATAGTGAGCATAGGAATTTGTTATCTGGTATCCCTCCGGGTAGGGATCTTGCTCCATTGTCTTTCATACTATATACACATGACATGTTGCTAGGGTTCGAAAACTAGTTTAGCGCATATGCGCATGATTCTACTCTATTAGATATCTAGCTAAACTTAGTACATAGTGGAAGTTTTGGGACATCTAGCAGAACCCTAACCAAACTCAAAGTAGGAATGTAATTTACTCGAGAGCAGTGGCTGCCAAAAATCCAGATCTCTGCATTGATAAACTTACTACACTAGAACACAACTTCTATGAAATTTTAGGTGGGAATCTTGATTGTGAATATAATTTTGACGAACACAATCGGTCTGTTTTTGTTAGCTTAGGAAATTGGCTTATCAACAAACTATCAATATGTTCAGTGATAAATAAATTCAGACTTGTTTCGAGTGTTGTTCTCTTACCGGTTCTTCCACTGAGTAATCTTATCTTAATTTGTTGGACAAAATCTTGTGGTCCTTTAATTTCTTATTCCTGACCTAGATACCAATTTCTGCCACCGTCCTTGAGGTAGCTCTTCGTAAATTGAATTTTCTGTTTTCGTAAAATTTCTATATCTATAACAATTTAGATTTTACCAGTCTGTACCACAATGTATGTAAAGAAAGTGGCATTTTACCTTCCATATTATAATTATGCTTACCAACTATTCTTCATCACCTGCTTATACTTCTTATAATTTCGGTCTCGTGTCCCGGGAAAACACTTGATGTCTGCCCATGTACGTATATTCATTAACAATTTCAAGACCTCCCAGAATAACGTTTTTGTTGTATCTGCATCTAAATTGAAAGATATCTTAGTTCTAATCATATTCATTGACAATCCTACATTTTTTCCTCTATTTAAATCACCCATTATCTTTTGCAATTCCTCTCAGGATTCACTAAACACAACTAGGTATTCAGCGTAATATCAATCCCTACATTATCACAGTCTAAATTATCAATAGCTTAATCTAAGTATGCTATAAATAATTTGGAAGAGATGGGGTCTCCTTGTTTAGCTACTTTATCAAATGTAATTTGTTCACTATCATTATGTATTCAAGCGTTCTTTCTTCTACTCGTTGTTTTTGAAAGGCTTTTGTTTTTGCTGACGTTTTTACAGAATTAAAAGCTTTATCATATTATATAAATGTCATACATAGTGGTTTGTACACTCTCATACACATATATATATACACACACACACACACACACACACACATATATATATATATATATATATATATATATATATATATATATATATATATATATATATATATATATATATATATATATATATATATATATATATATATATATATATATATATATATATATATATATATATATATATATATATATATATATATATATATATATATATATATAAGTGTGTGGAGGGGTATTGTACATTTCAAAACACCATACTAATGTGTTATAACATGTAAAATTTCAGAAACTTTGAACTAAATAAACTAATGTGAAGTTTTTTTTTATCAATATATACATATTATTCTTCGAGTATTTAGAATTGTTTTTCCTTTAAAATTTATTTCATATTTGATCCCAACTGACTTTTTTTGCATACATGATTTATTATGTTTTTGATATGATATGAACTTTTCTTACATGTTTAGACTATACTTTAGGAATATTCACACAATAATTGGTTAAACAAAATAAATGCACACTTCATTTTGTGAACCTTATTATTCCTTGAACAGTTTCAATGATTGTTATTTCTTTATTATTTTCCATTTAGAATATAGCTGCTGACTAAATTATTATTAATCTGGTAACAAGTGAACTTGATGTCATTATGATTAAGATCATAAACAAAATGTACGTTGTATAACAATGTTTTAATTAAAACAAGTAAAAAACCCAGGAAAAAGTTCTATAATGGGTCCTTTTAGAAGCCTATAAACCTCGTCAAATTTACGATCCATTAATAGCCAACGCATTAGGCCAGAACTACGTTAATGGGTGAAAGGTTTATTGCTATTAAACGAAAAAACGGGTGTATTGCGCTACATTTTTGCTACATTCAGGGAAAAATCACCTAACCTACAATTCTAATTTTTCAACCTCTCTTGAAAATGATGGTCGGTAAATTCTTTCTTTCGTATGTGTTAGAATGAATGGGATTTTTTTTTCGACATAATAGCATTTCGTCAAATAAATAAATCATTCTCTTGACCACGTGTTTATAAGATGTATAATAATCAGAGGCCTTCTCAGGTTCCGATTAAGTGTACCGAAATCAGTGTAGTGTTGTGTGTGTGTGTGTGTGTGTGAGAGAGAGAGAGAGAGAGAGAGAGAGAGAGAGAGAGAGAGAGAGAGAGAGAGAGAGAGAGAGAGAGAGAGAGAGAGTTATAAATAGCTATGAAGCCATCCCGACTAACGTATAGTCATCTCCATTAATTTCGATACATATCACGTGATGCTAAAGAGACGGATGATTTTCAAGTATTTTTGTAGAGAGAGAGAGAGAGAGAGAGAGAGAGAGAGAGAGAGAGAGAGAGAGAGAGAGAGAGAGAGAGAGAGAGAGAGAGAGAGAGAGAGTTTACTAGGAGTTACAATGATTTTTGATGCCTCAGGGACTTTTTAGCCTATCAGTGGAGACTCCATTTGCTCTTCGGTAGAACAATTTAGTTTAAGTATTTACAGAGTTTTTATGAACTAGTTTAACTTATTCTTGAACTTGTTTACTGTGTTACTGTTTACTACATTCGCTGGAAGTCTGTTCCAAGTATTGGCTATTTTTTACGTGAAGAAATTGCCACATTGGGTCGTGTTGCATCTTTTCAATTCCAGTTCGAATCCGTTTCCTCTGGACTGATTTCTGCTAAGGGGGAATAGATTGTTGTAATTTGCCTTTGAATTATTACAAAAGAATTTTCAATGACTCTATTAATGTCCCGTTAGCTGTCGAGTTTGTAGATCAAATACGTTCAAACGTTCCATCCTCCATCTATATCACAATTGCCTTCGAGTTGAAACTAGTATGATGACCCTAACTTGTACTGCTTCCAGTCTATCTATATCCTTCTCAATACTTGGAGTCTAGAATTGGACACTGTATTCTAGATGGGGTCTTACTAGTGATCTGTAAGGCTGTAGTACAGTGTCTTTGTCTCTGTATTTGAATTGTCTCTTCGTGTAGCCTATTAGTTTCTGTGCTTTCTTTTCAGCTTTTATGCTCTTTTTGTTTAACTTCAAATCTTTAATGATGATACTACCGAGATCTTCCTCCCGGATCACATTTTCTATTTCATTACCCAGCTGTGAATAATCTGATTGTGGGTTACTATAATCATTGTGCATGACGGAATTTCCAACTGTTGAAAGACATTTGACATTTTCTGAACCATTCTCCTAGGTTCATTAGATCCCATAGTAAGGCTTCCGTCTTTTCTGAGTTAGAGGCATTTATGCCTAGTTTAGTATCCTCGGCAAATTTGAGTATTCTACTTAATCATAAATCCATATCTTTGATGTAGATCAGAATAGCAATGGTCCAAGGAAATATCCTTGAAGTACTCCGCTTGTAACAGATACCTACTTTGATTAAATCCATTGATTATAATTCTCTGTTTTCTGTTTGTTAGCCAATCTTCGTTCCATTCAGATGACTCTTCAACGATGCCTAGGGCTCCAATTTTTAACATTTATTTTTCATAAGGAACTTTGTCGAAAGTATTTTAAAAGTTTATGTTTATGATGTCTACTGCCCTGCTTTTGTCATGAATGCTAGACATGTGGATAAATTCCAAAATATTTGTCACGCATGATGTATTTTGTCCGGAAATACGTTAGCTGTGTATCTGAATATTGTTTTTCTCCATTTGTTCTATTATCAAATTTACTATAATCTGTTAAAAACTCTTGCAAGCACTGAAGTTAGACACGCTGGTCTGTAGTTGCCAGGTTCTTCTTTTGGTCCCTTCTTGTAGATCGGTGGAATATAACCTAGTTTTTCACGTTGTGTGGCCTTTCATTCGTTAACTGTCTTTCGGAACATTATGTAAAGTTCACTTTTTCTAGTTTTATAATCAAGAAGAAGAAGAAGTAAAAGAAGAAGAAGAAGAGAGAGAGAGAGAGAGAGAGAGAGAGAGAGAGAGAGAGAGAGAGAGAGAGAGAGAGAGAGAGAGAGAGAGAGAGAGAGAGAGAGAGATGGTATGAATATTTTCTAAATAATCGCAACTAATGTACAGATGACCTCATTAAATTCGGTTCACTTAACGGGACACTAAGGGCACGGCTGATAGATGGTTATTTGGTTATTGTGGCAGACAACAATATGTATAGCAAAAGATAAACTTTTGACCACGTACGATGCAATAAAAAATCACTTACCTTGTAAGCGGGATTAATATATATATATATATATATATATATATATATATATATATATATATATATATATATATATATATATATATATATATATATATATATATATATATATATATATATATAAATATATATATATAAGTGTGCTACTTTTATAAGCACACATTGAGTATGTGTCGTTTAAGATGTTAAGGCTGGATAACGAAGTACATCTTATTAGCTTTAAAAGTATTTATTCTCTAAAAACAACAGAGTTAAGCATCTCCATCATAGGAGGGAGCTGGTTTGGTCGGATGACAAATTCTGGTGAAGTATAGATATGAACTGATTAAATTATCGATATCACAGATATCGTATGCTTAGTTGACGTAGCATTTTAAACACAATCTCGGAAGACACCTGCATCAGGTGACGTCACAATCTTTCACACACTGATGCATTGGTGTTGACGTTTAAGAAAAATGTTACATTGCCGAGGCTGCATAGTGCATCCTGTTTATGATTTTACATGACTACAGCAAATCTCACGGCTAGCATCTTCATCCAAAATGACATATTACGTCATGTGTTTTAAACATGTAATAACAATTATTTCATTTATTACATTAGCTCGGCCAGCTATCTCAATTTTTTCAAAAAAAATTTAACAACAAGCCAAAACATGTTTACGAGGCGTGACTGGATATATGTATTATTTTTTGTTTAACTTTAGCCATAAGCAAACGAGGACGAATGTCCAAATAGGCACATCAAAAAATAATAACAATAATGCATATGAAAAGATATTACCAAAGCAAAAAAAAAATGCATGATAAATACAGATCATATATATGGTACATTGCTAGCAAATGACTATATGGTACCAAAAAAAAAATACTGACATAAATATGATTCGGTAACTTGTTAAAGAATAATTGTTACCTTTGTCAGAAACATAGATTAACACAATACGGTAACTAATAAAAATATTTGTCACCTTGGTAAAAATTCAATTTTTTAGTGCACAAACACGAATTCCTGGTACGTACACGTACCACGGTTTCGTACATATATATATATATATATACATATATATATATATATATATATATATATATATATATATATATATATATATATATATATATATATATATATATATATATATATATATATATATATATATATATATATATATATATATATATATATATATATATATATATATATATATATATATATATATATATATATATATAGGGTTGATATAATTTATTAGATGCCCATAGATTCTGTTAATTTTTTTTCTCTTTTCTTTTTAACATCCCGGCTTATATATTTTATTAGATGCCGATAGAAAAATGATTTATATTTTTTAAATGTTTTTTTAAAATGTATTTTTAACCATGCAAAGTTAAAAAATTTCCTCATTTACATATTACTAGCGTACTAACAGCTTTTCATACAAATTCAAATTCCAAGATTTTACTCCTTTATCGAATGAGGTGGCCACTTCAAACGGCTTTAAACTGAATTAAATAAGGAGTTTTGTCTGGACATGGCGAAACATTCTGTTTTAGCTTCCTGCTGTACCGTAACCTACGCCAAACAAGGATGTTCACGGCGATAAATATCACCACCGTGATACCCAATCCTGCTAGTAGTATGGGGTGAAGAATTTCCATATAAGTCGGTGACAGGTTAATTTCATCAACCGCTTGGCAACCTGTCTGTTGTACGGGAGAGGTAGTGCTGTCATTGTAGAGGTCCACGTGAAGTTCGCGAAGTAGGCTCGTTCTCTGATGAGTGTCCTTATACCAGTCACCATGGAATTAGGGGAAGTCCCAATACAACCATCTGCTGCAACAAAGATGTGGGCGAACGACGTGGATCCGTCAGGGCATGATACATTGAAGCCGTCCTTGTCGTATCGTATCCACGAGCCATTGTTCAGTCTGCAATTGAACTCATTATTGTCAAAGGGATAAAGCTTATCCAGACAATTTTCACTTGTATGGGAGAGAGCACCGTCTAGCACTATACCTAACTCGCATGAATCCATTAAGATTTTATGGAATTCAAATGAGTCAGCTGTATATATTTTTCTATCCATTGGGTCTGAACAGTGAGCTAATTGATTTAAGTCTTTAATGACCGTATATGTTTCCTTGTCTGGGGAAATCAATACGTGTCCTGTCAAACTGGATATTACTGGATTTGAGTGATTCGTCATGAAAGTCGGAAATGGTGATATCCTGTAAGATTGCCAGGCATCAGAAGAATCAAAGGGAATTGTAATCGTAATCTTGTTATTATCAACGCTTACTGTAATTAGGCTGTAATAAAATTCTAACCTACGTTCGTCTAACAAATGAACATAGCCTAGTTTATCCCTTCCGTTCTCCACAATTAACTTTAAGTAATTTATAGGCAACAAATGGGGCGACAGTACACCTTTAGTTGCTAACGTGATAGATTCTACATAATCCTTGGATTTCTCAATGAAATGTGCAATTCTGTTATGTATGTGATCTATCTTTGAATCATAATACGTTAACGTTGCCAACAAATCCTGTACCTCCATAATCTGAATAATATTATTTGAATGTTCATTTACTAAATCCATAACTTGATTGATTGAAGCTAACTGATTCCTTAGTTCTGACATAATCAATTCATCTTCATGAGTCAAGAACTCAATTTTCTTATTTTGATCACTAATTTTACGACGATTGGATATTCCTAAACCTAAACTTACAATAGACCCAAAGATGTTTAATGCAGCATAAATAAACGGATTTCGTCTTTCTTTATGTTCGTGTCCTACAGTCCACATCAAAAGGTCATAAGCCAAAGATCCTGTCTCGTAAGTTTTATTTATCAAGTCATCAGATAGCATCTCTGCAACTTTTAATGTTGATCCAAGCAAACTCTCTGTAGTCAAATGAAAATGTCTTCTATACAACTCATCCAATGAGGCAGAAAACCTTGAAATGGCGGTTCTTAAGCTAGTGACATCATTCTCTTGAAGAAAAGTTGCTTGCATATTCACTTCTACAACTACGTTGCTCAATGTAATAAAAATGTCTTCTTGTCTTTCAACTATAGTGCCATATTTAAAATTTATACTTTTAGTTTTAGAGCTCATCCCACACGAGAAAAATGTCTGAGCGAACATTATCACTCCCAACAAAAAAAAATTCATCTTGGAAACCTGTAACGAGAAAAAAATATATTTAATTACTCCTGTATTAAGAAGAAAACTTTTAATCACATAAAATAAAAAAAATTTCCCTCACTTCTTTCCCTCTCTTTTCTTTCCCTTTTTTTTAATTTCTTATGTGAGCCAATGGTACTATCTTTTCATCCGTGGGTTGGGATACGTTTTGAACACTAAACCTATTGGCCGTTAATGTTTCCAAAATGTCAAATGGGCCTTCAAACTTTGGTGTTAGTTTATAATTGAGTCCTTTACGCACATTGATTTGAATATAAATGTTATCACCCACGGCATATGTTTTAGTTGGCTTCGCTATTTTATCATGAATCCTTTTCATTATGATTTGTGATTCGTCTAAATTCTTTCGAAGGATATCATATCGACTTATACTTGCATTTATACATTCTTTTAAAGGATTTGATAGATTAGTTGTAGGCGTTAATACATGGAAAGGTGTTCTAACTGGGGTACCATACAATGCTTCATGCGGTGACATTTTAATTGATATATGATATGAAAGATTCAGAGTACTCAGTGCCGCCGGTATTGCAATATCCCAGTTGGGGTCTGATCCCCCTAGTGTTACTCTTAATATATTTAAAATCTTCCTATTTGCACTTTCCACTAGCCCATTCGACTCTGGGTGATATATCATGGTATTTATTTTCTTTATGCTGAGGAATTCACACATTGAGGTAAGAAAGTGATTATTAAATTCACCACCCGAGTCTGAGATTATCATGTGTGGAATTCCATGTTTACAAATGTAACACTCGTAAAACTTCCTAGCGCATTCAATCGCAGTTTTAGTTTTAAGCGCTATTCGTTCTGTATATCGAGTTAAAGCATCTATAATTACTAAGAGGTGCTTATTTCCTCTGTCTGACTTGTAAAATCCTGTTAACAAATCTAAATGTATTCTTTCAAAGGGTTGATTGGGCACAGGATAAGCCCCTAGGCTGACAGGTGTTTTCGTATACCCTTTGTTTTCCTGACATGTGCAACAATTAGCTATGTGTCTTTTTATATCTGTAAGCATCGTATGCCAATAAAACAATAATTTGGCTTTCTGTGACATTAATGAGAACCCCAGGTGTCCATGTAATGGATTTGAATGCAACCAATTCAGGACCGTGGAAATAAGTGAGATTGGTACTCATACCTGATCGTTAGTTACATGTGGTGTATTGCAGGTTTTTCTTGTCACAGTCCTACACAGAATATTATCTTTGATTATATAATTCTGCTGCCTATACTTTATATATCCCTTTTCCTTATGATTGCCTTTCAAAGCATTTATAATTGTTTCTATTTTCTGATCTTTTCTTTGCTCAGTCTGTAACAATTCAGCGCTCCAGCCTAAATCTTCTTGTTCAGATATCGTTTTAACAATAGGCATGGATGTTGATATATCTATTAATTCAGCTAAAGGCTCTGTACAAGATGACACGGGGTTGCGTGATAGTGCCTCCGCAATGATATTTGCTTTCCCAGGTAAATACCCGATTCTTGCGCCAAAATCTTGAATGATCAAATGCCACCGAGTTCGTTTAGGGCTGTGGTTGAAGCCTTTAAAGAACTCTGTTAGTGGTTTATGGTCAGTAAGAACCTTAACGGGATAACCGTAAATTATGAACTTAAAATGCACTAGTGAATTAACAATAGCTAGCCCTTCCTTGTCTATTACTGCATACTTACTTTCGGAAGTTCACAATTTTCGAGAATAAAAGGCTATCGGGAAAATTTTTTTATCATATTGCTGAAGCAATACCCCTCCTACTCCTAAGTCTGAGGCGTCTGTTGCAATGAAGAATTCCTTACCGAAGTCAGGAAATTTTAAGATAGGAGAACTGCACAGTTCACCTTTCAAGGTATTAAACGCCTGTTGATGTTGCTCAGACCATATGAAATCTACGCCCTTCTTCATAAGATCAGTTAAAGGAGCGGCTATTATTGAATAGTTGCGTATAAAACGCCTGTAATATCCACTACAACCCAGAAATTGCTTTATTCCCTTGACATCAGTAGGTATGGGAAAATTACGTATAGCCGACACCTTATCATGGACTACTTTAAGACCTTGGCTTGACACCATGAAACCCAAATATATTAATTCTGTTTTGAAAAACTCACACTTACTAATCTTTACCCTTAAGTTATGTTGTCTTAATCTCTGTAGTACTAGTTCTAACTTACGTAGATGTTCTTCTAAGGTGTTGGAAAAGATTACAAGATGATATAATATAGGCATGCAATATATCCCCTATCAAGTCTCCAAACACTATGTTAATCATTCTTGTAAATGTTATAGGAGCACAACGTAAACCAAAAGGCATCCGTAAAAATTCATAATGTCCCCTGGCTGTGCTGAAGGCTGTGTATGGGATACTATCTTCTTCTAATGATATCTGGTGAAAGCCTTTAAGTAAGTCCAAACTGGTAAAATATTTATTCTGACCTAACAAAGACAAAATATCATCAGTACATGGCACTGGGAATCGATCAGGGATCGTCTCCTCGTTTAGACGACGGAAGTCGACACAGATACGCCATGTTCTATCTTTTTTCGGTACAACTATTAAAGGAAAATTATAAGGGCTGTTTGATTTCCTAATGACTCCTTCTTCTAGCATTTTACCTACTTCATCATTTATCTCATTCTGGAATTTCATAGGGAGTCTGTACGAGGGTACATAGATAATTTTCTGCTTGTCTTTTAACCTTATTTGATGCTCGATCACATCTGTTTTTACTAAGGATCCATCTGTGGTGGAAAAAAACATCATGATATTTAGTTAAAAGTCCAAAAATTTTCTGCTGAATTTCTTCGTCTTGAATGTCTTTATTGATTTTATTTTTAATAGACCGCAAAAGGGATTCATCCGCAACTGATTGAGAGTGATTGATCTCAGCAACGGTAAGAATACGATGTTTATAAACTTCTACATCCAAGATATGTTGATCTTTTTGAATTACTAAAGTGTTATTTAAATGATTACAGACTTCAATATTACATTGCTGATATGAGCCTACTGTATAAATAGCTTGTGTGACAGACATTCCGTTAGTTTTCAAAGTGTCGGAAAGGATTAATATTTCAGATCCCGGTAATGTTTTCTTTATTAGCACTATTAAATTCGAAGGTACGTTTGGTTCGATAGATTGCGTGCAAGATGATATTACGGGTGAACGAGAATTCTGCTGGGTCGCGTATATTATTTCTTTATTAGTGAGACAAGTTATTGGTTCTTCAACGTACGTTACGGTTACATTTGTCGTCTCTTTTTTATCCAAAACTGATTTTAAGGTATTAGAAGACTTATAGAATTTCCCTTTGATATACATGCCGTGCTTGGCAGGGGCTAAGATAATGTTTTGATTTCCCATAGATGGGTATCCTATAATTACAGCTGGATACATATCAATGTTTTGTACAACAACAAATGTATCGGCAAACGTGCGTTTACCGACTTTGAACTGAACATGAGTTATGCCTATGACATTTAATTCATTATTTTCTATTCCCGAGAGTTTAACTCCGGATTTTTCAATTGGAAAGTTCGAAAACAACAAATGATGTGTCTTCAAATCCATGATATTACGTGGACTACCAGAGTCAAAAAAAAAACGTAAAGGATTTGTGTTCTAAATTTACAGCGTATAAGGTTGGTCGTAACTCATTTTGGCTTATTATTGTATGAAGTCGTTGCAAATCTACGGGAGCATGCACTGTTTTTCTTAATTCGGCCGTGTGTTTCATAGGAAAATCTATTGTCTCACAATTATCTGATAAAACATTAAATTGATTATTCAATACTATTGATGTTGACATGAATGACCTTGACCAACATCACTCTCTTCCCCTCTGGAGTTAACTATGTGGTATTTGCTTTGCTCTGCACATTCTGAAAATTAGTCTGACCTTGCAAGGTCTGGTTTGACGACCCAGGCTCAGCGATATTCGAAGAAGTGTTTGTTTGCTTTGGACTCTGAACTACATTGACATTTGGTTGTTTCTTCTTATTGTTAAAATGAGGATTTTTCTTTTTATTTCCATATGGAACTGACTGTGGAATTGACTGTGTATTTCTGGGATTCTGTTGTGTCTTACGCGAGTAACATTGATTGTATGAATGAGTTGAACTGTTATGAATCGAGCAGAATTTCGTTCTGCAGTCCGCGCTTAAGTGACCTTGACGTTTGCAATTATAACACGTCATTCCCGCTACTTGACTATTAACTACGTTCACTGTTTGTGGCTTTGTTTCATTCTTTGCAAAAACTTGAGTTAACACGGGATCGAGATCTGGACTCTTGGACATATGTTTCTTTATCTGTTTATATACATCCAATTCCGTACTTGCAGGCGTTCTTATCAAAACACCGCACTAAAGCTTCAGGCAACATAAGTGTCATGCAAGTTAAATACAGTAATCGTAAAAAATCTTTCACGGAGATGTTATCCCAAGTAACCCAAGTGGAATTACCTAAAATGTCCTGATATTCATTAAGCCTATCAGCTATGAGAGCTGCTCTCTCAATAACATTAAGCCGATTCATAGTGGCTTGATTAAGTGTATTTTGTAACGTTAATACTACATCCAAAGCTTCCTCACCCCCATAGACCGCGCGTAACCTAACTTTGAAATCATCCCAGGTAACTGCTTCTTGAAATGAAACACCTCTTAAATACGCACTCGCATCCCCCTTAGAAAAATCTATAAAACTTTTAGCTTCTTGTAATTGTACAAAAGGGTCTACGATTTGTTTGGCATTTAAATGGGCATTGACGGATGAAACCCATGACTCCATATTTTGTGGCAAGAACCCATTGACTCGACCCTGAAAAGGAAGGATTGCTGACCGGGCATTTACAAGCGTCACAATTGGAGGAGGATTAGTCTGGCCTACGGCACTAGGTCCAGGGATGGGGCTCACAGCGGGAGTCATTACTGCTGTATTTCTTTTCCTATCTCTTCGACCTCTTGCAATTCTATCAAAATATCTATATGAATACAGACGTCCACTGCGTAAACGCATATGTATAATAAAATTCCCCGAACAATGTTACTAATCCCAAGACATTTCCCGAGAATTTCTGAAAGAAAACCGAACACAAAGATATTTCCTGTAAATTTCTGAAAGAAAAAGGAATTAGCACAAAGAGAGAAAAAATTCTAGATGAGAATTCGGAGTTGAACACAGTTTCCTTTAATGAAAGGAAAATAAAAGAATAGCAAATCACTCACCCCAGTAATAATCGACTAACGACTCGTGATAACTACACTTCACTGCCCAAACTGGAATGAATTTAAAAATTTGTACTTAGCTTATATATGGTTCTGTGTGATGTCGACACATCCTCTCTCTCTCTCTTGATGTTTTGTTAGCGATGTATCGTTCGAGTTTCCATTGAATGTAGTGCTTCCTGGATATGTTTTGTAAACGTTGAACGTCAGTCCTTGGGTTTCCTAGGATGTTGATTGAAGATCCAGTTCATCAGTTTGTATTTACAACATTCATTAAATGATATATATTTCGATGGACTATGTTACTTAGTCAAAATTGTAGATACATGTAGATAACGTTGAGTTCTTGAAGATCTTTCTCTGGTTTTACAGCTTTATTTTGATGTCTTGAAGATCTTCCTCTAATTCTTAGAGTTTATTATTATAATTACTTGAAGATCTTTCTCTGATTCGTAGAGTTTAA
>NC_090734.1:23294722-23299722 GCF_036898095.1 Palaemon carinicauda | reverse complement strand
CCTCATATCTGTTTCTACTTGAGAAATATAGTTTGCTCTACTTGTATACTTATTAGGCTATTAGATAACAGTGTCAGTTTATCTTTTAATCTACTGTTATATCACTATGCCTTTTCCAGTTTTTTCTACAAAAGAAACTGTGACTTTTGCTCTCCTACAGTACTTTTCTCAGTGTTACTGCAGGAACATGAGTCTTCGTATAACAATTTCGAAAAGATTTTTAGATAGGAAATAAAACCCTCAGAAGTATATTGGAAGCTTAAAGGAGAGATAGGATTCAAAATGAAACTATAAGAGAGATTACTCGAGTGTCATATGTGGATGAGATCATTGGGAGGTGCAGATGGAGTTGCTTTGGGCATGCTCTTCATACTCCCCAAAAGAGATTAGTCCATCAAACTTTCAAGTGGGCTCCAAAAAGCAGTAGCAGAGTTCAAAGACTAAGGCCTCTATGGCTCAGGAGTATGAAGTAGAAGAGGATGAATGGAGAAGTATTTATCTAAAAGCTCTAGAAAGAGATTGGTGAAATCCAACTGAGACCCTATGCGTCAATAGGCATAGGAAGAGATGATAACACTGCTTTATAATTATCCCAATTTAGCTAGCTGTGTGTATACGGTATACTACCAACTATCATAATAATAGAAAAAAACTTCAAATAATTTCTTGGTTACTTCTTTCACATAATCAGCACAGCCTGCATACATACTACCAGTTTCTTCCCTTTTCGTTTTCCTTTTCGATGAACATTATGTATTCTTAAACTTTCCAAAAGCTTATTTTCTCCATTTCATACAGTCATCATCTTGTAATATCGAGCCAATATTGTGTTAATTGCATAGTGGCGTGATTACATTCGTACTGGTCCAAATCTGTACAGTTTGATTCCTGTTAACACCCACGAAATATGTGGCCCATTATCATACGTTAATACATGCTAATTGTGGTTTAATGAGATTTTCTCTCCCGATATCTCTAACGTCTTTTAATCATTTATTTGCAACAAGATAGACATGTTACCTATAATACAAATAATCTTAAATTTAGGTACTAAACTAAAGTACATGAATAAAGAAATAATGACACTTCTATTTTAGGTTTCTGATTATTAAATTGCCAAGGAGTAAATAATTAGTTTACTTAGGTGTTTGTCTTTGTGGCTGTCTGTTGATATGATGACTTAAAAATTATTCGACGGATTTTGACGAAATTTTTACTACAGATATAGAGATTTTAGACGACTCCTTTATTATTATTATTATTATTATTATTATTATTATTATTATTATTATTATTATTATTATTATTATTATTATTTTCAGAATTACTGCACATCGCCAGTAATTAGGCAAACGTCATCCTTCATGGTGGATACTCAAATTGGGGAATAAGTGACGAATCGAGGTTTTCAATATAAAGTTTACAAGCCAAGTAAAATTAGCAAGAAAAAAAAAAGAATACAGTAAGCAGCTAAGCAAAAGAATACAGTAAGCCGCTAAGCAAAAGAATACAGTAAGCAGCTAAGCGTTAAGGGAGAATCATCTCTTTTCATGAGGCTGCCATGAAATGGTGTAAATAGCACTACCTATATCCTTTAGCATTGAAATTCTGATTTAAGCAGGGAGGAGACTAATCTACGCTGGCCGCCACTGGCACCCAGGGCGGAGAGATTAAATAACTACATGGGAAGTCGAATTCTCTTTGGCTTTGTTGTTCGCCGAAAGCAGCCGTGTTCCAATCTTGCATCCTTCTCTCTCAATCATAGACGATGAGTCACCATCTTGCTCTGTGACAGCTAGTCTCTGATTGCTGGAAGCACTCATCCAGATGGTATCTAAAATAGGAGGGCCGTGCGAGCGCTGATCTTAGTTTGTAAATCCGTTGGCCTCTCTTCCGTTCCGTGCTTCTTTTACAATCTCCAGGGACCCCACTGGTTATTCCTAATGTCCATATAGTGTCTCTTATTTCCATTATATGTCTTGCCCTTGTCCATATCAATTCCTTACACGTTGTTAGAATGTCCTCTACTTTAGTTTGCTTGTGTGTCCATGTTGCTATTTTTTACTGTCTCTAAGTACCCCATCATTATCCTGTTAATAGCTTTTCGAGCTGTAGCCAGCTTATGTTATAACGCTTAAGTAAGGCTCAAAGTTTATGATCCATATGTTTATACTATTAAAATCATCATCTTTTGTGATTCCTCCCATGATTCACTAAACACAAACAAGTCATTTGCAAATTTTAAGTTATTAAGGTATCTTTCATCAATGTTAATTGTTATATTTTCCTAATATAAACGCTTTAAACCTTCTTCTAGATATAGTTTGAATGATTTTTGAGAGATGAAATCTTCCTGTCTAACTCCTCTCTCGATTAAAATTTTTCCCTATCTTTATGTAGTTTTAGGGTTGCTATACTCAATGCATAGATTTCTTAAAGTGTTCTGATATACGGTTTTTCAATTCATAGCTTTTTCTAAGTGCGTTCATTATTGCTGAGGTTTTGACAGAATCAAAAGCTTTGTTTTTTTTTCTTCCATAAATGCCATGTATAGAGGTTTATCTTACACTATTAATTTCTCCATTGGCAGCCTAATTTCATGGATAGGGTTAATTGTTGAATATATATATATATATATATATATATATATATATATATATATATATATATATATATATATATATATATATATATATATATATATATATATATATATATATATATATATATATATATATATATATATATATATATATATATATATATATATATATATATATACATATATATATATATATATATATATATATATATATATATATATATATATATATATATATTTATATATATATATATATAGGAATCAAAGACAGGATGAAAACAACTAAGTAAGTTTATTTCAGGACACTCTCCTTTATATACGAAAGCTCAATGCAACAGGAAATTTCCTGTTCAAAACAGACACAATTAACGGTGAGAAAAACAGGCATGTTTATTCAGGTTATTTTTAGTGCAATGGAAGAGCGAAGAAACAAGCATAATATATACACAAAATGGAATGTCGTTACTATATACGATTGTGTGACACACGACTGATACATGGCTCCCTCCCTTAAAATGACATACTGTATATGTTAAATAGGGCGCCCTGATCTAGAGACGCAAACTGTAGGTGGGTCATCTGGCAGGGGATAAGCAGGTCTTAGACGATCAATGGAGACTCAGTCTTCTTTGCCACGAATGTTTAGTAGGAATATTTTCGGATTGCGTCAGATCACAATGAAAGGGCCCGTGTAAGGGGGCGTAGGTGGGGGCTTGCAAGTGTCGTTGCGCAAGAAGACGTGCGTTGCAGAGTGCAAGTCTGTCGGTATGTGATTCTTCGCTGGGGGTTTATAAGTCTGGCGGCATGGAGTAAATTTTCCCACGACGGAACGTATGCGCTTGAGATCGTCGGAGGAGGTTGTAAAAGGACGACTAATGGGTCGCCATTCACCATTTTAGCTGCCAAAACGTCAATGGCGTCTTTAGGAGTGGTCCTTAGTCCCAGGAGGACCCAGGGAAGCTGAGTAAACCAGTTGGAATCCTTGCAGCGGGACATCAAAGCCGCTTTGAGGGTGCGATGAAAATGTTCAACTATTCCCTTGGCAGCGGGGTTGTAGGCCGTTGTCTGATGTAGGGTGATGCCCAGGAGATTCGCAAATGATGTCCACAATTGAGAGGTGGAAGTGGTACTCCTCTCGGAAGTAATATGCTCAAGCATACCATATCTTGCAATCCCTCATGAGAGTAAGGCAGATGTACATGAGGCGGATGTTGCAGTTTCCATGGGAATGGCTTCAGGTCAACGAGTGAAGCGGTCCATGACGGTGAACAGGAACGATGTCTTTATGATGTGGGTAGGGGGCCTACAACGTCGACGTGAATGTGTGCGAAACGACGCTGAGGTTGAGGAGAGGTGCCCACTCCTGAATCCGTATGTCGATGTACTTTGGAAGATTGGCAAGATGTACAAGTACGGACCCTATCCTTAGCATCCTTAGAAATGCCGTGCCAAATGAACTTCGTCTTCAGCAGCTGTGTAGTAGAACGGCACGAGGGATGGCAAAGGCAGTGAATGAAATCAAACACCCGCCGGCTCAAAGGAGCAGATATCCAAGGTCTTGGTCTACCAGTACTGACGTCACAGAAGAGGGTGGTGTTAGAGTCATCGAGGGGAAGTCTTCCCGACGGAGGGATGTGCATTATGTCCTACATGCTTGATACTCTGGAACCTGTCGTAGAGCTTCAGCCAAGGCGTTGTAATCCAGTCCCAGTTGAACAGCAACCGAGGTATATCTTGACAGGGCATCAGCAACGGGATTCATTTTTCAAGGGACGTATATAAGGGTGCAATTGTATTCAGCCACGGCGGAGAGATGTTGGTGTTGATGAGCGGACCAAGCGTCAGACTGTCGAGTGAAGGTGTGCACCAGAGGCATGTGGTCTGTGCGAATGACGTAGGGCGTACCTTCTAAAAAATGGCGAAAGTGACGTACAGCCCAGTGCACCACCAGCAATTCGCGATCGAAGGTAGAATAACCCAATTCAACTTTGGACAGTTTTCTGCTGAAGAAGGCCAATGGGTGGGGCGAGCCGTTGATCACCTGCTCGAGTACTGCACCACTAGCGACGTCGCTGGCATCGGTGGAGAGCAAGAGAGGGGCATGTGGGATAGGAAAAGTGAGAGCCCCAGCGGTTGATACGGCTTTCTTTGCATTGCAGAAGGCCGCTTCTTGAAGGGGACCCCACTTCAGGTCCTTTGGCTTGCCCTTGAGGGAGGCGTAGAGGGGAGCAAGAGTGGCAGCAATGGCTGGCAGAAAGCGGTGATAATAGTTGATCATGCCCAAGAATTCCTGCAGTGGTTTGAAGGTCGAGGGCGCGGGGAAGTCCTGAACTGCTGCTACCTTCTCAGAGAGGGGATCGACTCCTTCAGGAGTGATGCGGTGCCCTAAGAACGACAC
>NC_090734.1:23277926-23281722 GCF_036898095.1 Palaemon carinicauda | reverse complement strand
ATAACAATATATTTCTAGGCTTTTCGATATACGCTTATTGTAAAATTGTCATATTTTTCTTTTCATGTTTTATAAGGGGGAAGTCCTTCCTTTAACATTTAAGTGCAAAAGATTGTAGAGTACCAAAGAAATTACTGATTTTTGATCGCAGTTCATACATAAAAAACTGCCATCACTTTGTATCGTTACCCACCGTTGCAATCGGTTTTGTGAAAATGAAAATGAAACGTCATGTAACCCCTAAATAAAATATGTTGACTTATGGCCCATCTATACAATAATTAAATTTCATCCAGTGAGGGTCTCTTTCACACTCTGAATTAGAGAGCGCAAAACTTTTTAGAAGGAAATTTTTTTTTCATGTTTCTCTCTCTCTCTCTCTCCTCTCTCTCCTCCTCTCTCTCTCTCCTCTCCCTCTCTCTCTCTCTCTCTCACTCTCTCTCTCTCTCTCTCTCTCTTCTCTCTCTCTCTCTCCAGTTTTTACATTAGAAAATCCTGTTTAACCTTATCTCTGCATGTTGCATATTAATTTTTTTGGGGGGTGGGGGTTCCATTGTTATCTCTGACTCTTTGGCATATAAGCTGGTCATATCTCGTTAATAAACCAGTCATGTCCAGTCCATCTTTCTGTTAAGACATAGTCACAGTAGGCCACGTGTGCATTCTTTGGACTATGCTTTCTGTTAGTTCTTAATAAATTATTATGGATTTTTTTCTCAATATCACTAACAATAAATCCCATTTACCCGTAAAGTCTGCTTCTGCTCTTGTTAGCTACACCTGGTGACCCAGCAGTGTGCTTTTGTCTCCTTTGGCGATCACACTGAGGTTTTACTTGTAATGGAGGTCTGAATTTTAGCATTAGTAAATGCAGGCTTTGTCCTAGAAAATGTAATTTTAATAGATGTTCACCAAACTGTTTACCTTTTAATAGGTGTTCACCAAACCTTTTATATGTTTACCAATATGATTAAGGCAATCTAAACTGTTTAGTTCGTTTGCCCTCATATTTTGCTAAATAGTCAAGATTTTTTTTTTTTTTTTTTTTTTTTTTTTTTTTTTTTTTTTTTTTTTTTTTGGCAGTGCAGATAATATCTTATTAGCATAAATTTAAGTATTTTTGTAATAACTATACAATGGTACAGAGAATATGGCACCATCCAAGACTAGAAAACAATCCTTTAATTTGCAGAGTCCTTCTCCAAGAAAAGTTTATTGCCATATATAAAGTCTCCAGTACCCCTATCAAGAGGAAAATATCCACCTGCCATTTTTGTTGCAGCAGATAACCCCTTGAGCAAAGAACAATTGTTTGGTAACTTAATGTTATCAGGTGTATTATGACAAAGGAGAATTTGGATAGAGTATGCAAAATTATGTGTAGGCAAAGAAAAAAAAAACAGCCGTAATGAGAGATGGAAGGATCCGATGCAGTACACTCTGGCCATAAGCTCCTTGGAGCATATGATTCTCTCCTATATTCTACAATACTGTACAAAAATTCTGTGATTGTGTTTAGGGAAGTTTGTATGATTCTTTAAGTATTAGACTGCAAAGCATGTAGGTGATGGGTACCATAATGAACATAGGAATTCTGGGATCTGGTGTCCCTCCGGGTAGGGATCTTACTCCATTGCCTTTCATACTATATACACATGACATGTTGCTAGGGTTCGAAAACTAGTTTAGTGCATATGCGCATGATTCTACTCTATTTGCATCAACTCCATCTACTGAATGTAGATACATGGAGCTGAACAACTTAATAGATATCTAGCTAAACTTAGTACATAGTGGAAGATTTGGGATATTTAGCTGAACCCTAACCAACTCAAAGTAGGAATGTAATTTCCTCGAGAGCAGTGGCTGCTAAAAATCCAGATCTCTACATTGATAAACTTACTACACTAGAACACTAATTCTACGAAATTTTAGGTGGGAATCTTGAAAGTGAATATACTTTTGAGAACACAATCGGTCTGTTTTTGTTAGCTTAGGAAATTGGCTTATCAACAAACTATCAATATGATCAGTGATAAATAAGTTCAGACTTGTTTTGAGTGTTGTTCTCTTACCGGTTCTTCCGCTGAGTAATCTTATCTTATTTTGTTGGACAAAATCTTGTGGTCCTTTAATTTCTTATTCCTGACCTAGATACTAATTTCTGCCACCAGTCCTTGAGGTAGCTCGTCGTAAATTGATTTTATTTTTTTTCGTATATTTCTATATCTATAACAATTTTAATTCTACCAGTCCTGTACCATGATATATGTAAAGAAAGTGGCATTTTTACATTCCATATATTAATTTATGCTTACCAACTATTCTTCATCACCTGCTTATAATTCTTTTAATTTCGGTCTCTTGTCCGGGAAAACACTTGATGTCGGCCCGTGTACGTATATTCATTAACAATTTCAAGACCTTCCACCATAAATTTTTTGTTGTATCTACATCTTAATTGAAAGATATCTTAGTTCTACCCATATACATTCACAATCCTACATTTTTTCCTCTATTTAAATCACCTATTATCTTTTGCAATTCCTCTCAGGATTTACTAAACACAACTAGGTCATCTGCAAATCTTAAGTTGTTATGGTATTCACCGAATATCAATCCTACATTATCACTGTCTAAATTATTAATAGCCTTAATCTAAGTATGCTATAAATAATTTGGAAGAGATGGGGTCCTTGTTTAGTTACTTTATCAAATGTAATTTTTTCACTATCATTATGTATTCAAGCGTCTTTCTTCTACTCGTTGTTTTTGGAAGGCTTTTGTTTTTGCTGACGTTTTTACAGAATTAAAAGCTTTATCATATTATATAATGTCATACATAGTGTTTGTACACACTCATACACATACACACACACACACACACACACACACACATATATATATATATTATATATATATATATATATATATATATATATATATATATATATATGTATATATATATATATGTATATATATATTTATGTATATATATATATATATATATATATAAATATATATATATATATATATATATATATATATATAAGTATGTGGAGGGGTATTGTACATTTCAAAACACCATACTAATGTGTTATAACATGTATAATTCAGAAACTTTGAACTATATAAACTAATGAGAAGTTTTTTTATCGACATATACATATTATTCCTCGAGTATTAAGATTGTTTTTCCTTTAAAACTTATTTTATATTTGATACCAACTACTTTTTTTGCATACATGATTTATTTTGTTTGTGATATGATGTGAACTTTTCTTACATGTTTAAACTATACTTTAGGAATATTTCACACAATAATTGGTTAACAAGATGAATGGACACTTCATTTTGTGAACCTTATTATTCGTAGAACAGTTTCAATGAAGGTTATTTCTTTATTATTTTCCATTTAGAATATAGCTGCTGATTAAATTATTATTAATCAGGTAACAAGTAAACTAGATGTCATTATGATTAAGATCATAAACAAAATGTACGTTGTATAACAATGTTTTAATTAAAACAAGAAACAAACAAAAAACCAGGAAAAAATTCTATAATGGGTCCTTTTAGAAGCCTATAAACCTCGTCAAATTTACGATCCATTAATAGCCAACGCATTAGGCCGGAACTACGTTAATGGGTGAAAGGTTTATTGCTATTAAACGACAAATACAAAAAACTGGTGTATTGCGCTACATGTTTGCTACATTCAGGAAAAATCACCTAACCTACAATTCTAATTTTTCAACCTCTCTTGAAATGATGGTCGGTATATTCTTTCTTTCGT
>NC_090734.1:23270426-23272926 GCF_036898095.1 Palaemon carinicauda | reverse complement strand
TGCTTTATATGTTAAATTAAAATGAAGTAGATAATGAACACTTATATTAAAAACTATTATTGGGGCTGAAAAACAATTGTTACGTTAAATAAATACATAACAAGAGAAGAGCAAAACACATTACAAAATAAACAGCAAAACAATCTGCAAAAAATACCATGGTATTCAAGGTACATCAAGCTCCAATGTTTCCACTGCAATGAAGATATTTATTTGCTACACGAGAAATATAAAAAAGAAAGAAAAAATTCTTCGCCAAAGTTAATTTTAGTCTGTTGATGATGAATTAGATGCCTCATATTATTCTTATTAAGTCAGGCTTAAGGATACCCACTATGACCGTATGGTTTGCTTTCCTCAAGGTAATGATAATTTTTCCTTTTTTCTTCTCTTTTTTTCTCACCACACCAAGGATATATAAATAGATATATATATATATATATATATATATATATATATATATATATATATATATATATATAATATATATATATATATATATATATATATATATATATATATATACATATATATATATATATATATATATATATATATATATATATATATACATATATATATATATATATATATATATATATATATATATATATATATATATATATATATATATATATATATATATATATATATATATAGATATATATATATACAGTACGCGCGGAAAACGAAGCTGGTTTTGTAAAACGAGCCTCCATTTTAGCGCTTTTTAACACTACCCTCTAAATCCGTTCCGGGTGAGAGATAAGCTGAGCAGGCGCTAGGAAGTATCGTACTAGATGGCAACCGCCTTTGGAAACTGTAGTCGACCCTTCAGTTACACTCAGGCAGTCACGGAAGTCGGATGTTCGTGATTTTTGCTCCGCTGCATGCCGCGTTTTTGTGTTGCATTCGTTGTGTTTCAAGTGTTGTAGTGGTTGAGTTTGAGCTCAAGAAAAGTTGTTGGTAGAGAGGAAATATCCTCTATCATTGATTTACATAAAGCAGGTGTTAGTGTTAGAAAATATTATGAAACAGAAGGGGTTATCGGAGCGAACAGTGTATCGGTGGATTAACAGGTACAAGGAAGGACCGCCTGACGCCCTGCCTACCCCCAAAACCCCGGTGTGGGAGGCCTAGAAAGATTAAGCCTGCTACCCTGAGGCTGATACATCGTCAGTTGAAGAAAGACACGTCCCCCATAGTACGTGAAATCAAAGACAAAAACATTCGGGTGCTTGGTGAGGTCTCTTTACGAACCGTACAGGAAAGTATACACGACGACTTCCTTCTTCGTTCCTACAAGGCGCGCAAGAAGCCGCTTTTAACTGTGGCACAGAAACAAAAGCGAGTTGCTTTTGTCAAGAAATATTCAGTTTGGGAGCCTGCTAAGTGGAGAGAAGTCTTATGGACAGATGAGGCTACGTTTTCGGTGACAGGGAGTAGTGCCAAGAGAGTCTATAGGCCCTCAGGGTCGGATCCCCACCTCCCCCAGTACACTTCCAAGACTGTTAAACACCCCGCCAGTGTTATGGTATGGGGTTCATTTGGATATAATGGTGTTGGCGAGTTTTTTTTTTTTTTGCCTAAAAATAGTTATATGAATCAATAAAATTATTTTGAGTTACTTTGCGACCATTTGGAGGGTTCCTTTGACAAAAGTGGCACCAGTTTTTTCATGCAAGACGGAGCCCCCTGCCACAGAGCCAAATCTGTAATAAATTGGCTAAAGCATTGTGAAGTGCCTTTTTTTCCTGATTGGCCAGGATCTTCCCCAGATCTCAATCCTAATGAGAACCTGTGGAGCGTCATCAAGAGGAAGCTGCAGAGCAAGGATACCTCTTCAATCCCCAAACTCGAAGCAGCCATTAGGGAGGTTTGGGAGGGATTGGAGCCAGAAACACTCCACAACCTTGTTGATAGCGTTCCCCGTCGCCTCAAGGACGTTATCAAAAGGAAAGGGAACACACTCAAGTATTAGAGGGGTAAGTGTTCCTATTAATGTTTTTTTCATAACTAATCACAAATAATGTTTCTTTTTCAGTGTCCCCGCTTATCTGTCCACGCAAACTGTATATATATATATATATATATATATATATATATATATATATATATATATTATATATATATATATATATATATATATATATATCGTCATCTGTGCCCACTCGTGTCCGAGTATTGGGTTCTGTCGTTAGCCATCAGCCTCCTATCTAAGGGGTGGGTGCTTATGTCTGATGTGGCTGTTAAAGTCCTAGTCTGTGGTGGAGGAGTAGCGGACAGTGTTCACAAGGGAGGGTAGGTGGTGGGCGGGGCTGTTCTAATCACTCTCTCCTTCTTCTCCTCCTAGCCTCCTCATTTTGTCTCCTCCTCTCCTCCAAGTCCACGGTGCCATGGTGTACTGTACTCCTCCAGGTTTTCCTGTCCCTGGCTGTTTCTTCCCTTGAGGAAGAATCGATGTCAGTTAGAGCCAGGGTGCGCTTTAGTTGATCTTTAT
>NC_090734.1:23245426-23255426 GCF_036898095.1 Palaemon carinicauda | reverse complement strand
CTGTTCTTTTAAAATTGTATTGTTAGATATTAAACAATTGTGAAAAATAATTGATTTCATTACATATATATACAAACTCTTCCTAAGGTAGGACACATTCAAACCGGCTTAGGTAGGACACATTCAAACCGGGTAGGCCACATACTATAACAGATCCAAAAAGATAGGCCACATACTATAACGGCACCGATTTTTCTTTCCCTTATACATTAAGGATAAATATAAACCCAACAAAGAAAGTACAAAAGGATATAGGGCATCATTATAGTATTGACTGTTCAAAAACTGGAGATGTTATGGTTGAGTTATTGTTATTTTTTTATCAATATATATATATATATATATATATATATATATATATATATATATATATATATATATATACTTCTATAACTAGTATATCTCATTTTAATTTATCTGTATAAATAGAGATTTATAGATATACTGTAAATTTAAAAACTGATTAAGGTCAAGTTATAGCAAAGGCTCAGCATTATACAGAATTTTTATTTGTAACAGTTACCTCGTATGCGTTATTTTATGGAAATTGATACGTATTTTGCATACTTATGTTACTGTAAATGATTAGGTATTTCATCAATTTCTACATCAATATATGTACTTCTTTGAAAGATTAAAAGATCCAAGTCTTTGTAACAACGCCTGATGCTTTTATTAGCTTTAATATTTCACCCATTCAATACGTGAAGGAAATTATAGAAACAATACTATTCTATACTCAGCATAGTAAAATAAATCTATTCATAACTAAAAACTAAATGTAGTCTCTCTCTCTCTCTCTCTCTCTCTCTCTCTCTCTCTCTCTCTCTCTCTCTCTCTTCCTTTTATAAATTCAGTATATTTTAGTTCGCCTTTACGTGTAAGGCAAACCTAATTTCCTGCTTTTTACTAATCCCTACCATTACCACGAACTGAGGAAAGGTTCTAAGCCGTGATATAATTCCCCTTAAAATCCCATCGAAAGGTAATTCATAGTTGAATCATTCTACAGAGAATTTTTAGAAGCTAAATGTACTTGTTTCCTTCTTTGATATATTTACATTATCATGTGATATTATCCTCAATTTCAATAATAATAATAATAATAATAATAATAATAACTGAAGCAACGTCTAGCATTCAGAGTCGTAAAGGATAAGGTCATACCGAGAAATGTAGGAATCTATCAAAATTATTCATTGTAACCGAATTTTTCAACATGATTTTTCATTAATTTTTCTCGATATGTCCTTTTTTTAACAGAAAAAGGAGTACGCATTTCTATAAATGTGAAATAATATTTTATTTCATGAAGAAACATACGAAATTTTGTTTCGAAAGGACGTATATAATGAGACATGAAATTATCACAAAATGAGGCTTTGTCCTGAAGAGGTCTATTTTAATAGAGGTTCGTAAACCAAGCGATTTGGATTCATGATAAAAACGATTACGAAGGTGTGCTGGCATAACAATAATAATAACTGAAAAAACGAAATCAGTGCGTCGTAGAGCGGTAACAAGAGGTGGATCTGGTAAACCTCCAATTCCTTTCCAATGAAAGTGTCACCGGAAGTCTACACTTCACCGGCAACAATCTTGGGAAACACCTTGAAATCTACCATATAAAATTATGAAGTTATTTACATCAGGCAGTCCTGTCTAGTCAGTATCCATATCGCAAAAAGTACTGCCCACCCTTATTGAACATTACCACCTCCGATTTGGAAACTGGTGTCATTTAGCAATGGAGTAAAAAAATAAAAACATTCTAGGAAGGCAGGAGATTCTCTGATTCCTGCTATTCAATATATAAGCTCCAAGAACTACAAGAAAGGGATAAGATATCAAGAGACCAATCCACTGCCGAAGAAGAAGAAGCAAGGTGCCCCTTAGAGTAGTAGAAAGTCATCTGGATTCTACAATTTGTGTATTTCTGGCCTGCGACCCAGTGGAATTTCATCGTTAAATTTTCATATACAGTATTCCTCAGGGAAAAAAGAAAAAAAAAAACATGGTGTTATCTATATCCCCATTTTTGAGAAATTGTCTAATTATTGTTAATTAAGAATTAACTATGACACTGTAATAATAAAGAACATTCAAATTTACTAATACTTAATAAACTCCACTATTAACCAATCATTAATTATATGAGATTTACAGAATTTCCAAGATGTTTTGGTGCAGGTGCTTCTTTAATACATGCATTTGTTTGCCCTGCTTCTCTTTAGCGTTCATTCGAAAAAAAGGAATAGCTGAGGCTTTCGTTTTCAGTAATGTGTACTAACAAAAGTCAAGAAACTTCCATATTCCTTTAGAATGTTATTTCACTAACACTGAATACCGTTATCTTACGAGTTTACTTTACAGAGGACAACAAACTATAAAGAAATATGTTTTTCATATGGTTACAAAATACTTTTCCGTATAATGACAATGGATTATTTTAGAAGTGACCCCGGTTCAATGGAATGCGAAGACTACTGCATGACTTATTTATATAACTGAACTAGCATAACCTGCATTATAAAAAGAATCTTCGAAAAATTACAAAACAAACTGGTTTTCTAATTGAATTACATTAAGTTGAGAAACGACACAGGAGGATATTCGAAACTAGAAAATAGTATAGTAATCGCTTTTACGGTGATATGAAGTAAACCAATCCGATATATGATAAATATAAACTATCATGAAGAGTTTTCTGCTCATCTTTAAAGTCTTTTTAACAGTTATCAATTAGTAATGTCAAATCTCATTACAATAGTGAATGCTTTTGGCTAAATGATTTCATGATTTTACAGAATTATTTTAATTCAGCTGAATATTTGCTTACTGTTATTATTGCTGAAGACCGCTCTAGTTAAATTATAAATTAGTGAACGCTTTTATAATTTTTTTTTCTCAAGAAGAGAAGGTAGGATGTCAATAGCATGGACAAAAAATCGTCGATTGAATACACGAGTATTTTACAAATGCACATTTTCCTAGTTTTCGGGTGTCTGAATGTGCGTGAATGTAGTACAATAGGGAGCAAAAGATGTGAAATTTTAAGTATATTTTGAAATAAAAGGATGGATGTATTGGTGTTGTTTGCGATAAAGATGAAATGGGAGAGTGAAGTGACGTTTGGTGAAGTGACTGATAGAGTTTCTGGGATTGAGATGAGAAGAGGAAGAGAGGTTTTGGCTCTATTGTTAAGTGAATGGATGACAGATAAAATAGTGGAATGGAAGGGGGTAAAATCTAGGCTAATGTGGGTAATGATTTGATTGGGTATGAAATATTGGTCTTTTATTAATGTTTATGAGCCAGGTTGTGAAATATTAATTAATTCTGGAATGAATTAACTAGATGTGTAGAATCATAAGGTAGAAGGTATTTTGTTGCTGTGAGGGGTGACATAAATGACAGAGTAGTTGCTGGAGAGTAGGAGGTGTCATTAGGATGTAGTGTACCCGGTGAAAATGAAAGCAGTGAGAGACCGGTAGATATGTGTGTTAAACAAAAGCTGCTGATAAGTTGTAGTTTAAAAAAAGATGATAACAAGTATACATTGGTAAGAGTGGCAAATGGAGAAGTAGTAGAAACAACATCAGTGGACTATGTGTTGGTAATAAGGAGGATGTTTGGGGGATTGAAATATGTGCATGTGTTTCGGTGTATGGCTAACGGTATGTCTAATCATTTTAGGTTGAAGGGAAATTAGTTGTAGCTAGACAAAAGGAAAATAGAGTAGGGGGATGTATAAGGGAAGTACTAATGTTTGAGAGTTAAAAATACCAGAGGTAAAATTTTAATATCAAGGAATGTTGGAAGTGGCATGTGATATGGTGAAGGTGAGAGAAACTGGTGATATCAGGGAGGAGTGAAAGTGTTATATTTGCAAGTGATGTGTGTTGCAAGAGGATTGTTGGAGGCATCATGAGGTGGGGTATTGGATGGTAGAATGAAGGAGTTGAGAAGAAAGTGGATGAGAAAACATAGGGCATTTGAAGAATGACTGTAGAATAATATTGCAGAAAAATATGGAAGCTCTAGAGAAAAAAGAGTGGAAAGAAAATATGATGTAGTTGAGGCAAAAATGGTGCCCTGCTGAAAGTAGGGTCAGGTAAGGGGAAATTTTGGAAAAAAAGTAAAGAGAGTAAGGAAACGTTGATCGAGAATTTAATACACAGTGAAAGATGGAAATGGAAGGTTATTTAAAGGAGAGGAAGAAAGGAAAAGGTGGGCTGAATATTTTGACAGGTTACTCAATGTTGAGGACAATAGGGAATCAGATAAAATTGATGTTGTAGGTGTTGAGGTGAAAGTAATGGAAAATGATATAGAGAGTGATTACAAGAGAGTGAATAAAGAGAGCACTAGATGAAGCAACAACAGGAAAAACACTTAATATTAATAACTTGAGGCCTGAGATGTTAAAAAAAATGTGGTGTTGCTGTACTGGAGTGGTTAGTAATAGTGTTTAATAAATGTTTTATGCTGTCAATCGTACCACTTGACTGGTGGGCTTGTATTTTTCGCAATACATAAGTAAGGGAGATGTGCATGAGTGTTGAGATATGTTGGGAAAGTGTATGGTAAAGGGCTATTTATTAAGATTAAAGATTGAATGGAGTATGCAATTTTAGAAGTATATGGTGATTTCATAAGCGATATGGGATGCATGGATCAGATTTTTACAGTTAGGCCGAATGCAAGAAATATTTTCAAAAGTAAATAAGGTTTATGTTGCGTTTATGGGTCTGGAGAAAGCTTATGGCAGAGTTGATGGGGAGACAATGCAGAATGGGATGAGGTTATATGGAGTTATGTGGAATGTTGCAAACAGTGAAGAGTTTCTACTTAGGCAGTAAATAATGTGTTAGGATAGGAAATGAAGTGAGTGATTGGGTTTTAGAGAGAGTGGGGCCGAGACAGGGATGTGGGATGCGATCATGATGGTTCGATTTGTTTGTTAAGGGAGTTTTGAGAGAGGTGAATGCTAGAGTACATGATCAAGGATTGAAACTGAAAGGCACGAATGATCATGAGCGGGAGGTGAACCAGTTGCAGTTTGTGGATGATACTGTATTTATTACAGACTTGGAAGAGAAGCTGGATCAATTACTGACAGAATTTGAAAGGGTGTGTGAGAGAAGGAAGTTCAGAGTTAATGTGGGTAAGAGTAAGGTTATCAGATGCATGAGAAGGGCGGTGGGTGCTAGGTTGAATATCATGTTGAATGGAAATTTTCTTGAGGAAGTAGATCAGTTTAAGTAATTAAGGTCTTTTGATGCTACAAACGCTGGAGGTGAAGCATATGTACGTTAGGGAGAGAGTAAATGATGTAGAGTGTTAGGGGCAGTGATGAGACCGGTTAAGAAGAGTGTTAGGAATTTAAGTTAAAAGAGTTTCGTATTAGAAAGTGATTGTAACAACAAAGTTACCAGATGAAGCATCTTAGGAATAAAGCTAATGTATATCGGTAAGATAGGCTTATGAACGAATGAGTGAACGTGAGAACGTGTGTAATGAATGATTTAAAAGATTGAGGGAATAAGAATGAGTTGAGTTGGTTTCACCATGAAGAGAGAAGGGAAAGAAGCTGTCAGCTGAAGAAAGGTGATGAATGCAGGAGTTGATGGAATAAGTAAAAATGAAAGGCCAAGGTTTGGATGGATGGATGAAGTGAAGGAAGCTCTATGTGATAGGAGGATTTATGTGATATGGGTAAAAGAGCATGGCATAATAGGAATGAATGGGGAGCTATTGTGACTCAGTTCCGGTAGGACTGCTGCTTCCTCTGATAGCCTTGCTAACGCTGAGGAAACAGCAGAAAGGGATTTAGCGTATAAAGCTTCAATTGCTAGGATAATTGGGGAGAATGAGCTGTGGGACCATAGCATTAACATACAAACTCGGCTGAGTTCTTAGTCAGGTTAGGAGGAGAAAAGAGATAAAAGTCCCCTTTGTTTTTATTTGAAGATCAGCTACCCTTCCTGCCCAGAATTTGAGTAAGTGCTTTAGTAAAGAGATACAATCTTTCTAATTCAATATTTTTGTCAGGATAGAAATACCAAAAGATCAAAAGGATATAAGACGGATTTTACTTATTTGCAGACGTTTATTAGATATTTTCTGTCGGATTACCCTACCCGGCCCCCTTTCTCTCTCTCTCTCTCTCTCTCTCTCTCTCTCTCTCTCTCTCTCTCTCTCTCTCTCTCTCTCTCTCTCTCGTGACCATTACCTTGACACTTTCCCATCATGTAGGTCATTATGAAAGGAAAAGACGTCAAAAACTCGTGACCATTAACATAACTAAGCTTATATAACCCAATAACCGAAATAAAGACTGACATATTGGAAAATTGTTTTTATGAATATCAATTCACTGGCATAAAACTCCTCCAGAAGGAGCGTTGGCTTCACAAATGATCCAAGTCTCTCCAAAGTTAAAGAACAGTCTCTCTCGGTGATAGGACATTTCAAAACACAATTACTTTGAAAACGTTAGCTATCGTTTTCTGGAATATTTTAAAAAGCTATAAAAACCCACCGACTCACGTATAGTCGAGACCACCCTATGTTCTGGTAATTTTCCTCCCTCCTTGCCATATTGATTTTATGTATCAATAAAACAAGAAATATACCAAATTTTCCTCACTGCATCTTAGAAGTTAAAAAGTGCAAAAGGTAAATTAAAGGTTAAGCATCGCATTCAGGAAATATATTTTGATAATAACTCCCTTTTTCCGATTTGGTTGCCAAAACATATCTTGTTGAATTGTGTAAAGGAATTGGGATATAAATACAAAGGTAACATAAGAAATATATCCTATTGTCTATTATAGAAGAATGTTGTATATTCACAAAATGGTTACTTCGTTTTCTAGAAGTAAATATAGAAAACAATTAAGAATCGTTGTATTCCTAATTAAACTGTATGGGTTTTTTTACTCGATATTCCATCACCTTTCTCATGATTATTAGGGTTGTTCAATTTTTGGACACATACAAATGTGTGTTCTTATAATTATAACTTGACAACCAAGACTAAAATTTTAGTAATTTTAAAAGTAATTCAGCACAGATACACTGCATAATTACTTTTTTTAGCTCATTAAAAGTCATTAGTATTAGTTTTCAAATTACTTAGAGTAAAATATCTTTATTCAAGTTAAAAAATAATACTACTAATAAAATATTCTTTAAATGAAAAAGATAAAAATTATAAGAATCTAGAAAAAAATGTCATTTGGAAGAGTGATGAAATAATTATTTGCAAATTAATAAAAGTGAAACACTAAGTGTTATTTATTCCATCACTTATTTATCAAAGCTCAGTTGGTAACAGTAATGATTCTAAGATCAAAAGTAAGATTTGCCTTCATATTAATCTGAGAACTGGAAAATGTAGTAAAAAGAACCAGTAATAATAGTAATAATACCGAATATAACTTTGTGTAATAACGCAAAGCAAGATATTCCAATTGGTTTATAATTGCGACAAAAAAAAAAAAAAAATATTCTTTAGAATAATCACGTCTTTACCAATTTATAAAATGACGGATAAAAAACAAAATAGTTCCTATATCGTCCCCTATCTTGCAAAATAACTTAAAACTATGAGGAAAAGTCTATGAACAAATATATTTTTCGTAGAGTCTGACAATAGAGACCAAATAAATGTAAGTATTCTAAAACTGGGAAAAAAATAAAAAATAAAACAGATATTTAAATTGACAGATGTCTTGAAATCTCACCAAGAATATTTAAGAATGTTAATGGGCAATTCTAGTCAACCGGAATTGGTGCAATCCATAACGGCTTGACATAATAATAATAATAATAATAATAATAATAATAATAATAATAATAATAATAATAATAATAATAATAATAATAATAATAGTAATAATAATAATAATAACAATAATAATAGTTTGGTGGATTCTCGGATCCACAGGGGCATATGTTCAAATCCTCACCACGTCGGTGAACCCTTGGGTAAGTTTTCTTTACTACGATTGCCTCAGTTTTCTCAACTGAAATTGAGTACCTATCCTCTGTTGGGTACTGACTTCAGGGCTTCATCCCGCAGTCAAGTGTACAAGAGACTGGCCTTTAATAGAAATGAAGAACTGGCCTCACCCGGAACTAATGTGAAAGCACAACTAAGAGGAAAATGGTCACAAGAAGAAAATAAAGAAGTTTGGAGATGCTTCATTCCGAGTGATCCGACAGAAAGATGATTTCGGAAAAGAATGCATAACATCCGAGACCAGAGGATTAGCTCCCCACGAACAAAACAGATATATATATATATATATATATATATATATATATATATATATATATATATATATATATATATATATATATATATATATACTAATCAAATACTTTACATAAAAAAGAAAAACTTATTATCAAAAACTCAAAGAAAAGACAGAGAAAGGGGGTTGACACAAAGCTAGTAGAATAAGTGGTAACCACAGATGGAGACAACAGCACCAACAACTGATCATACATTGACATGAAAAAAAAGAAAAAAAAAATATGGAATAGAAGTGACTGATGTGATGGTAGATTATCTGTGGAAAATAAGGAACTGGATGCAAGATGGTAGAAAAAGAAAAGGACACCAGCCCTGTAAAGCTACAAAGAGAGGAAAAAAAAAAACAATTCAATGAAATACTGAATCTAATCCAGACTAGTACCGTCATAGAAACTAATAACCTCGCACATGCAGGAGCAACACTCGTAGTGGAATTAATGAATCTATCGGTTCCAACATCACAACCCAATAAGCAGACTCAAAGACAACCCAATTGGAAAAGAAGATTAAGAAACCAAACAACAGAGATGAGAGCTGAATTGGGTAAACTTGAAAAAAAAAAAATGGCAGATACGTAGGAACTGAATGAGAAATAGAAAAAAACTGGAGAAAGGCCTCAGTGGCATGAAAAAAGATATAAAGAAAAGAACGAAGGCCAAGACATCCAAAATCAACAGATAATGAAAGAGAAACAAAGGATAACAGAAGAATACATTCTCGTAAGCAAACTAGAACCACCTATACAACCAACCAAAAGGTTGAGATAACCATCAATATAAGTCAGAAACAGAACCAACCAAAAAGCAAATGTAGCCTATAATAAACGAGCAAAATGGGTACAGGATATGAAAAACATTAAGAAGGAACGGTTAACCAAAGGTCTTTGATATCACAACAAAGGCTATATGGAACCAGCTGAAGATAACTCAAAACAGGAAAGCCCCACACCCTGATAAAGTTCATGATTACTGGCTCAAAAACTTCCGAACCTCTTGCAATGTGTTTGAAATCACTGAAAATCCTAAATTGGCAATTATAGGAAGGACTTGTATAATTAAAAAAAGACAGAAAATAAGGTAACATAGCCAGAAAATAATAACTAATTACCTGCCTACCAATAATTTAGAAGCTGCTATCAGGTATTATCAGTGAAAGACTGCACATATACCTGGAGGAAACAAGCACCATTCCCAGCTAGCAAAAAGTATGCAGAAGGAAAGGAGGCAATGCAGAGGTACGAAAGTCCAGTTACTAATAGACAAAATGGTAATAAAGAACACCAAGAGAAGAAGAAGCAGATTGAATATGGCATGGATAGACTACAAGAAAGCCTTCGACCTGATACCACACTAATGGCTGGTAGAATGCCTAAAGATACATTTTTATGGGGTAAAACTATCAACTTCCTTAAGAATACAGTGCAAACTTGGAATGCTATACTTACAAATTCTGGAAAAAAATATATCAGGGGTTAACACCAGGAGATGAATATTTCAAGGGGACTCAATATCGCCACTACTGTTCGTAGTGACTCTATTACCCATGACAAGGAAGGAAGAAAAGACTGGATTTGGATAGCAGGTATAGAAAGGAGGTAGGTGAATAAACCACCTGATGTTCATAAATGATATTAAGCTGTTGGTAAAAGATACTAAGGAAAATACATAGCAATCC
>NC_090734.1:23232926-23240426 GCF_036898095.1 Palaemon carinicauda | reverse complement strand
CACGTAAAAACACAGATATATTTTCACGCCATTTCCACCACATATAGATCTTAAGAGATGGGGGATTCCAATAACTTTTGGAGATGATCCAGCTCCGGATCTGGATTCTGCATCCAGATTTGCACTATTTCAATTTATTTATTTGTCTGCATTTGTGGACAATATAACTTCAAAACTAGGCAAGGAAAAAAAAATCCACAGATAGAACTTAGCTCATGGACCACATCATCAAATTTTGGAGATGACCCGGATCCGAAACCGATATCTGATGGTTCAACTTAAGTGAAAAAAAAATCATTTACAAAGCAGATTTTCCAAAAGAACTACGTATGTGATAACTCATAGTAATAAATAGTTCATATTTATATGTAAATTCATTATCCTGTATGAAAAAAGAAGCTAATATCTACTAACGTAGTAAATAAGCAGATTTTGTATCGTAACGGGGCAATAAATTTCCATTATTATTCTCTATCATATTGCTGCGTACTAGGATCTCATAAACCGCAATTAGAGAATGTTCAAAGCGCTTTCATATCTCCTTGGAATTACAGTCAGAGCTCATCCTCAAATCACTGTATGCAGAGAGGAGAAACTGGCAATTAAACAGTCATTACGAGTGCAAGGGAAATTGCTTCAATGCATCCGCCTGATGGGGGAAGGTAACGTCAATAACAGCAATTAAACAACCATGCTTTCTCTAATGGTTTTCAGTCACAGTCATTTGCTACTAGGTATATTTTAGATCACTTATCTATTAACCAGCCATAGGAAAATATTTCTACGGAGCAAACATTAGAAATTTAGAGGGCACATCAATATATACATGTCATTTAAAATATTCATTTTATGTTGAGCACTCAGCTATTCTCATGAGGCATATTTCAACACAAACGCCCCCTGCATATAAAAATAAACATATATTCTAATGCCCCGACTTTTTTCTTCCAAAATCACTTTCTTACATGTAACTTTTGTAACCTATTATGAGTTTTCAATTAAAAGGATGTTATAATTTTCTCTTATTTATAGATCAATGCAGCGTTTATTTCCATTGTCACAAAGCCCCATGCATAGTTTGATTGATTGATTTAAAATTTTCAGGCATCCTGGACTCATGAATATCTTTCTCAATATCTCATAATTTCCTTTCTCGACCAATCACGCACAAATATTATGGCACCTATCTTCTATATATTTTTATGTTTCTCCCATCATCATGTTTTGCTAGAATTCTATAATATTATGGAGACGAGCATTTATATATATATATATATATATATATATATATATATATATATATATATATATATATATATATATATATATATATATATATATATATATATATATATATATTGGTAAGAAGAGGCTGCTGATAATTTGTTGTGCACTCAAATTGTGTTAAGTGCTCAAATTTTTGTTCTTACTGTATGTTGACGTAGAAGATCATGCTAAGAGGAGGCACAATAAATTGAATATTTCGAGTGCAAAAGAATGGCATCGTTGTTCCTATTGTTTATGACTACTAAGGAATATTTTTTTTGGAATCGAAAAATTTTCAACTAAGGGTTATAGTCCCACATATTAAAAACTTCCAATAATGCCAATGACTTAATTAAAGTGGATCACCTAAGATTCAAACGTCTAAGTAAACTATGATGTATGGGACTTAGTTACAAAAATTTGAATGTGTCTAAAGGCTAGTTAGGTTGGGAAACTCGTATCAACTTCTGAGCAAAAACCAAATGCGCGGCAACAATTGAGCGCCGACATTTACACGACAGAAATTCAAAATATGGTAATTGCATTCAATTTACTAAACGCCTCTCTCTCTCTCTCTCTCTCTCTCTCTCTCTCTCTCTCTCTCTCTGTCTCTCTCTCTCTCTCTCTCTCTCTCTCTCTCTCTCTCTCTCTCTCTATAACAGTATCAGGAGGCCAGAAAACTCTCAATCGATCAATCAGTCCATATAACACTAAGAATCCTTTCTTTGACGAGAAGTAAATAACTTTATCAAGAAAGCTATGTTAATGTGCACATGATTGCGTCCGCGCACGTGTCTTGGTGTGTGTGTTCATATTTTGACTATTACAATCATTTACTTACTATCATTAAAGTCATTCCGTATAAGAAATTCTAGATACGGAGAAGCACCTTTGATTAATTTTTGACTATTACAATCATTTACTTACTATCATTAAAGTCATTCCGTATAAGAAATTCTAGATACGGAGAAGCACCTTTGATTAATTTTTGACTATTACAATCATTTACTTACTATCATTAAAGTCATTCCGTATAAGAAATTCTAGATACGGAGAAGCACCTTTGATTAATTTTACTTCACAGAATCGAATATATGCAAAAAAAAAAAAAAAAAAAAAAAAAAAAAACAATGCTGAAAGAAAATGTAAAAATGTTGCCCGAAAGCTACTTTTACAGACTCGACTGAGAGCTTAAACTGTAAGCGGTATAGATTCTAGTTGGTGTGGATAAAGGTACAAAAGAAACAGATGAGTATTTGAAGATGAATGCACATCTGCCAGTGATCACAGTCTTGTAACACACCCTGCAATATTAGTGGTTGTCTTCTTAATGATGCACCTTCGTTAAACGGACGCAGCTTTGAATGATCCAGCAAGCATCCAACTAAATATACACCCTGAAGTATACTCAATTTTTATTTTAATGAGGCACATTTGCGCTGACTCGCAGCGGTGCTCTTTTAGCTCGGAAAAGTTTCCTTCTACCTGATTGGTTAGAATTATCTTGTCCAACCAATCAGCGATCAGGGAATTTTTCTAAGCTAAATGGGCACCCATGTGAGTCCGCGCAAATCTCTCTCTCTCAAAAAAAAAAAAAAATGGCTATAGTTACTGTTCTGACACAGTATCATTCCCTGGAATGGAAAGGATTGTAATTGTCTGTTCTAAGTAGCATAAGGGGAATAGACATAGCTCAAGAAATTGTTTGCATGTATGCTGGAGAGAATGTCTTTTCATATAATTCCGGCTGTGATGACCCTGATTGTTATTTTATATTTGCTACCCCTGAAAATTTCAGATTAGCATCTTTACGGGTTAGCTCATAAAAATAGTTAATTCTCAGACAATTTACTGGTATTCCTAGTGGTAAATAAAGATACAAGTTCATCCAATTCCTTATTTCGATATGTTTTTTCTTACATATAATATTTATTTACATTTTATAACAAATAAAGATTGAAACGTTTAATTTCAGTTTTCACCCAACTTTTATATATAAAGCAACACAAGTGTTTACGGATTTTTTTGGGGGGAAATGGAATGACTTTAACAATTGTAACCAACTGATGTGATAAGCATAAAGCAAAAAGCCAAATTAAGAGAGAGAGAGAGAGAGAGAGAGAGAGAGAGAGAGAGAGAGAGAGAGAGAGAGAGAGAGAGAGAGAGAGAGAGAGAGAGAGAGAGTAGATGATCAAATGACTGTAATGATCAAATTCTCGATTTATGGCGCTTAAGTGTCGGTTGTCAAATGTTACATTGTTCAATTGGACTTGCGCTAAAAAAGAGGTAAACCAGGGAAACTTGGGATACAGCGCATTCCTGGGGTTATTTCCTTGGGATATGCAACTTTTAAGGCATAAAAGAACGTCTGAAATAAAAGAAAATGGTGGACAGGTTCTGAGAATTAGGAAAGATGAAAATCAAACGTTTTTTTTTATCCGTATTGTCTATTCTAATGTTATCTTTAATTCTACAAAAAGAAAAAAAGAAGAAAACCACTGCCCTTTTAAAATGCATAGATTTGATTCTTTGTGGATGCGGGATGTGAGAATACTAATCAAATTGGTAATTCTCAATTTTGATAAATGCTTGATATATGTTGATGGTTTACTTTTCTCTAAGAATTATCACATCTCCTTTGTGTACAGTTTGTTATATTTAGCCTCTGGTTGATCTAACTGGATAGATTGACTGAAGTAAATTAATGGTTAATATGTGTACAAAGTGGGAGAGGAAATTAACGGAGAAATAGTGATCACTAAATTATTAAAAATTGTAAAGGAAGGAGGAAATTACAATAAAATATTTTGTGTTTCGTGATTTTGAGAAAAATATCCATCATTTAACTTTAAAACGGCCCTTCCTTTTATTGGGGAGATGAATTCTTCTTCCTCTTCTTTTTCTTCTTCTTCTTATTATTATTAATATTATAATTATTATTATTATTATTATTATTATTATTATTATTATTATTATTATTATTATTATTACAGCAAGTTAGGCTATAACCCTATTTGGTAAAACAAGACGTTATAAGACAAAGGGCTCCAACAGGGAAAAATAACCCAGAGATGTAAAGAAACAAGGCAATAAATAAACTATAAAATAAGAAATATCAATGCAAATAAAATATTTCGATAATAGTAACAATATTTAAATTGGATGCTTCATATATAAACTATAAAGCTTTGAAAAATAAGAGGAAGAGAAAGAGGATGGTAGAGTGTACTCTATTCCAAGATAGTGGAAGGCCATGGTACACAGACTATGGCACTACCCTAGACTAGAAAACAATGGATTGACTATGGAGCGTCCTTCTCCCAGAAGAGATACTTACAATTTCTGAACCCTCTTTTCTACTCATTACATTGCAGTAGATAATCTTCGCGTCGTCAGGTGTACTAGGACAGTGTAGAACTTCGTGAAAACAGGCCTTATTATTCGGTGTATGTGTAGGCAAAGAAAAAAGAAGACAAAATGAGCCCGAAAAAAGGAGAGGGATCCAATGTAATACTGTTTGACCAGTCAAAGGACACATTAACTCTCTAGTGATAGTATCTTAACGGGTGGCTGATGCCCCGGTCGATTCACCATACATAATGACTCTTCTTGACTGTTCTGTCGAGAGCTGCTCCTATCCTATTTTACCATGATTTCTTGCCTGTCATAAGGGTGTCCTTGTCTTGTCGCTTCCATGTTGTACCTCTCTCTACCTTTTCCTTCCTCGTAGCATGTAAAAACTTTCCTTTCATTTCATTTCCCTATTCTGGGTTCTTAACCAACTCCTTATTATTCATATCTTTACAGATTCCTCATTTGTATTATGATATTCTTCCTTTTCTCTGATTTAAAATCTTACCCTTTCAAAATCGTCTATTTTCCTTGCCAATGGCCATATTTTACTCTGTAGAGTAGTATAAGCCTCACTTACTCATCCGTAGCCTCTGGCCCCCCCTACTAATGGACCATGATATTTACCACGATTTTAGCTTTTTATAGTAGGTTGGCCAGGGTACCAGCTACACGTTGAGATGCTACAGCTAAAGAGTCATTTTTTCCTTTGCCTGGATTGATAGAAATACTACAGGAGAAGGGGATTGATGAGGCAGAAGCGCAGAATAGAAAAAGATGGAAACGGCTCATCTGCAACGGCGACCCCATTTAAAAATGGGAACCAACTGGGAAGAAGAAGAATAGAACTACTGTACATGAGATCACTCTCTAGTTGTCAAATATTTTCCATCGTCTACACATCCAATGAATTGTCCGACTATTCATTACATATCCTTATTTTTCCACATATACCTGCGTAGAAAGGAAATAAATTCACGTATCACCGTTTATGCGGTGATACGTTACTCTTTTATGATATTCAAAGGAGTAACTGGTCGTGGATGAATGTTGAAGAAGGCCTATCTTATGTTAACTTGGATTCTATACTATTGATCGATGTAATCTTTTTATTTATTTTCTTATAAGATTCTCTGCATTCTCTATAAAATCCATGGTATACTTTATTCATCATAATATATATTAAGTATTTTTGATAAATAAGTGTAGTTTATGACTTGTGTTACATTGCATCTCATATTTAGGCCCACAAATTGACAGTGATTTCTCAGATTTGTTGAAATGGTATAATTTTTTTACGTATAGTTATACCTAATTACTTTTTTTTTAGATAAAAATTAACTCTGCTAGAGTAAAATTAAAATTGATTTTATTCATTTTATTGCATATGATTTGATATAAGAAAAAAGTAACTCATCCGAGTTGCATGAAATCTTAATTTCTCTTTTTGTTTGAGAAAAATTATTTTGAAATTCTCTGATTTGTTAGAGAAACCAAAAAAGCGTATATAATTTTTTTATTCAGGGATTAAGGAATCACACGAGTTTCCATAGTTTTCGGAAAACTTTTAGGTTATGAAACCTTATCCAACTCAACAAATGAGAGGGAATATAATTCATAACCTAACTTTAACTTTAGGAAATGAGAAATTTTAGAGTTAATATAAGTGATTTTCATCCTACTAGCTTCTGCATTCGGACCAAAGTTTCCATTCAAACAATTAAAGAGATTTTATTACCTTAAAATGTAAATTGAATTGATTCCATTACTCTCTCTCTCTCTCTCTCTCTCTCTCTCTCTCTCTCTCTCTCTCTCTCTCTCTCTCTCTCTCTGAAATATGCGTGGAGAAACAGGTGAGATTTTGCTGTTAAATCCATCCTTCAATAGCGATAAACTAACAATTTGCTAAATTGGACTCCAATTCCCTTAAGATTCTATTCTACTTAATGGTCATCTTTTTCTTGATAAGAAGAACGTTTTGTCTAACTCTTACTGTCACATATTAGATTTTTCTCTCTAAACTCTCAAGGAAAGAGTGAATTAGTATAAGCTTCTAGTTATATACAAAACATTAATTTGTAAGGTAAAAGAAGTCTCATCCATAAATCAAAATGTTATAACATTTTATTTTTCATATTGATTGGTTGTGTAAATCGCCAAAATGAGATTCTGCGTCTGCTCAATGTTTACAAAAATCTATTGGATACGCTAATATAGAATTCCAATAGCAGATTCTCCATTTATTAATAATAAAGATATTTTTTTTCTGTTCTACAGCTTTTTTTTTTTTTTTTTTTTTTAATGAATTAACTGTCGCACTGTGTTAAGCAGTAGACTGTTCCTATCACCTTTAAGGGTCTCACTGATTATTGAACAATTGCGAATATTGTTTTGTTTATTTTTTTCATTTCTCATTCAACGTATTTGTTAGAGCTTTTGCTTTTTAGTTACTTACATGCTCTTCATATATTCAGTTGTCTAATGGACTTCTATAATATGACTATTCCACAAACCTGAACTTTTAATCCTTCCTCCTTTTATGAATTTTTCGTTGTTTTTCTAGACCTCCTCTTACTCTAGGCTCATAGTTATTATAAGTGAACACAGGTGAGACTTTTGAGGAAAAGCAGGAAGACCTTTCTCCCCTCAAGATTTTGGGGCACTGAATTTTTTTTTCTTTTATCTACAGTACATTATTACAACAATATGAATGTGTTTGCATTCGCTTATAAGACTATTATTTTATGCATAACCATCAAATAACAACTCAAAAAGGCCAGTTCTAATATTTTGTCACTGCAGATTTTTTAATATGATATTAGATATAATTTCCAACATCACTGGTAAATTATTTTAGCTCTTACCTCAGCAAGCTTAAAAAGG
>NC_090734.1:23208729-23221229 GCF_036898095.1 Palaemon carinicauda | reverse complement strand
CATCATCATCATTTCTACTGTGCAGCAAATTCATCGCCATCATCATTCAAGTTTTTCTTGAACTTCTTTCGTGGTGAGTACAGTAACAATCTTTATTTTTTACTTAAACATTTTACTGTAATATTTGTGTCTGTTTTATAGTTTAGTACTGTATGCATTAAGTTAAAGGGAAGGTTTTAAAAGCCTATCATATTTTTTTTGTTTAAAATTTACATTTACGTACGTAAAACAATCTCTCTCTCTCTCTCTCTCTCTCTCTCTCTCTCTCTCTCTCGTAAATTGTTTTCCTGCTTTGCTACGTACAGTATGTACTGTATGATTTTATATAGATACGGTAAATAATATTTGTAATAACATATTTTGTAAATGCTTTTACTGTAAATATCATTATTTATCACTTTCATCATGCGCGTTAAATGCCTTCTTTGTTCTGAGCGTGGTTGTTTACTGAGCGTACTTTATGACGCCGTCGTTTCAGGTGGCGTCATAAAGAAAAACATTTCATTTGGAAGTCCTAAGGAAAATTAAGTAAAACATTGGTAATAACAAAATCAACATACTGTATACTGTACATCAATATAATCGATGCAAAAACTAACCTATACATATATGTGTACAGTACACTAAATGAGTTTGTTTCTTCATTATGATCAGAGATAAACGTAAACAAAACATTGGTTGCCATTTTTTATCGTGCTTTTTAGGTGTTTAGGAAACGCATGATATAAAATCGCCTTTAATATTTGTGCCTGTTTTAGTTTAGGGTACTGTAATACATGCATTAAGTGTTCTGTACATTAAAGGGTAGTTTGTTAACAGTACTACGTACAAGGGAAGGTTTTAAAAGTCCGAATATACATGTTAAATAAATAGGTAAATATGGTGTCAATACTTCGCGGATTTTCACCTATCGCGCCCGCGTCTGGAACCTATCTACCGCGATAAACGAGGGTTCACTGTATATATATATACATATATATATATATATATATACATATATATATTTATATATATATATATATATATACACACACATATATATATATATATATTAATATATATATATATATATATATATATACATATATATATATATATATATACATATATATATATATATATATATATAAATATATATATATATATATAACCACAACATTTTTTAAAATAGTCTTGTTTAGTATTTTGGGGGTCACTTCATCTACAGCCAGGATCATCTAAGCATCTATTTTATCTTATCAAGAGCTTTCCATCTCTTAAATATTAAAAATGACAGCTTCGATTTCAAAAACACTGAATTCATTCCTGGGCTGATTATGGTCTTTTTCAACTTCAAGGATATCAATCAAATTATTCTCTTCATATCTCTTATGCATGACCTTACTAATGTTTTCATCGAATTTTTCCGTTCTTTTATCCTATTTTTATGTTACAGATTCATCTCGCTTTTCGATGGTTATATGCTTCTTCTACTTAGCTTCAGTAATAATTTCCAAAAATAATTCCATGAGCAAATCTTACACTATCTTTTTTTTTTTTTTTTTTTTTTAGTTTCCTAATATTCCTTTCATATCCACGGTTTCCTCCTTTTAACTACATGTCCCAAAACCTACTTACTAATTACCTGATTAATATTTTTTGATATCACACCATCCTTCATCCTCCTCTACGATTCTTAAATTTCCTAAGACTATAAATCGATCCTTGCATTCAAATGCAAAATTTTCTCTGTTCTAATCTTTTTGAAGCTTAATTGTATGAAACTTAGGTATTCTTCATACATTTTTGTTGGGTGCTTCCAGTTTTAATTTCACTGTGGCAATGAGGAGCTGGTGATTACTACCAATATCTGCTGTACTCTAGCTTCTTACATTTCTTAGAGTCCTGAATCTCTCTCTATTAATGGCTACGTGATCTTTTTAATTTTTTAAATTACCACATGATGAAGTCCATGTATATTTGCGGATGTTCTTATGCTGTAATAGAACGCCTCCCATAACAAGATTGTTTGTTGAACAAAACCTATAAAAAGTTCACCATTTTCATTTCCAACTTCGCTAAGACCTTCAACACACACGACATTTTCTATACCTTTAATATTCCTTTCAACTTCAGTATTAAAGACACCAATCACAATTTTCATATCTCTCTTTGGGATCTCATTTATTACACTCTGCAGTTTTTCATAGTATTCCCCTTTCCTTTATTTAGAGGAATTATTTGCTGCTGCATAGCGAACTCTAATACTCATACTGAACTGCTTTGATTTAAACTTTGCAAGTAACAATCTACTTTTTACAGCTCTCCATCTAATTCTTTTGAATATGTATTATGATTTTTATGATAATTATGACTACTTTTATATATAAAAAGAATTATATTACTAACAATGAATAAGAGAGATTATAATTAAAACTATTATACATAAAAATAACCATAAATAGAATAACACTAATCACAGACCTCAAAAGTGTAAAACAAATTCAATACAACAAATACTAGTAACATATTGAGTACGGTAACATTCTAGCTAGCATACAAAATAATTTCAAGGGAGTGGCAGCGTTCAATGTTAGATTGTTTATGAGCAGGAGAGCCGTTGCTGTAACTGAGAGGCAGGTGAATCCAACTAACTCCATTTTAGTTTGCATGCAGCTGGTTGAGGACAAGACGGTATGTATAAAAATTATTCCAACAAAATGATTCATGAACAGACAGGTTTAAGCATGGTGTGTTAACAATGAGGTGTAGAATGAGGTATTCAATGAAGAGAAAATAATATTACAATATATGTGCATGCTGTGGAACACAATCAATACATGGCTCCCTTTCTAAAAAAGACAAACACATGAAATGGGGCGCCCTGCTCTTGAGATGCATATTGTAGGCAGGTCATCTTGAAGGTGATACGCAGGTTTTAAGCGATCAATGGACACCTACTCTTCTTTTCCACGAATGCTGATTAAGAATGCTTTCTGCGTACAAGAGATAACAAGGAAAGGCCCGTGTAAGGGGGCGTAAATGGTGGGTTGCTAGTGTCGTTCCACGGGAAAATATGCGTTGTTGATTACAAATCTTTCGGTACGTCTTTCTTAGCTGGGAGCTTGAAAGTCTGACAGAATGGAATTCATTTTCTCAAAATGTGATGTACAGTAGGTGCTGAATATTGTTGGAGGAGGTTGCAGACGGAAAAATTCGGCAGGGACGACCAACGAGTCGCCATACACTATTTCACATGGGGAGATATCCAGGGAATCCTTAAAAGGGTTCATAGTTACAGGAGGACACTAGAAAGCTGGGTAAACCGGTTTGAGTCCTTGCAGTAGGACATCAAAGCTATTTTTAGTGCGGGATGAAAACATTCGACAATTCTGTTGGCAGCAGGGCTACAGACGCTTGTCTTATGTAAGATAATTCCTAGAATATTGGCTAAAAATGTCTTTAACTAAGATGGGATAATGGTACCTATGTTAGAAATAATATGCTCAGGGATACCAAATCTCACTTTCCATCCTGAGCGTAAGGCGGATGTACATGAAGTTTCTATGGAAATAGATTCAAGCCAATGAATGGAGGAATTGATGACGGCCAACTGGTAACAATGCCCTTTTGATGTGGGTATGGGACCTACTATATGGACGTGAATGTGGGCATAACGAGGCTGAGGCTGAAAAAAAAGGATAAACTCTTTCATTCATGTGCCAGTGTACTTATGAAGCTTGACATGAGGTACAGGTGTGCACCCAATCCTTAGCCTGCTTAGTAATGTCTTGACAAATAAACATCTTTTTCAGTAGTTGTGCAGTAGAACCTTGCAAGTGAATTGAAAAGCCAGTGATAGAAACAAACACCTATGAGCACATTGGATGAGGTACTCATGGTCAAGGACCACCCATACTGATGCCGAAGAGGAGGGTGTATTTGGTATTGTCGAGTGGTATGCCTTCCCAATAGAGGAATGTACACAATGTCTTACAAGCTTGGTTCTCTGGATCTTTCCAATTGAATTTTTGTCAAGATACTGTAATCTAATCCAAGTGGAATGGTGGCTAATGTGTTTCTTGACATGGAATCTGCGAAGTGATTCATTTTCCGAGGGACTTATTAAAGGGCACAATTTTATTCATCAGTGGTGGAGATATTTCAGCATTGACGGGCATACCAGACGTTCGAGTGAAGGTGTGGACCAGAAGCATGTGCTCTGTGTGAATGACGAAGGGCTTACCTTTCAAGAAGTGGCGAAAATGACAGAAAGCCAAAGGCACCACCATCAAATATTGGTCAAAGGTAGAGTAGACAGATTCTACCTGCGACAGTTTTCTCCTGAAGAAGTTCATTGGACAGGGCAAGCTGTTAGCCCCCTAATCAAGTATTAAACCATTAGCGATGTTGCTGCCATTGGTAGGGAGAAGAAGAGTTGCACATGGCACAGGAAAAGTGAGAGCAGCAGCGGTTGATACAACATTCTTTGTGTTGCAGAATGCCGCTTTATGAAGGGGACCCCACTTCAGGTCATGTGGCTTGCCCTTGAGGGAGGCATAGATTATGCAAGAGTAAAAGTAATGGCTGGCTGGAAGTAGTAAAGTTTTCACGGTCGAGGGTATGGGGAAGTTTTGAACAGTTTCTATGTTCTTAGCTAGGGGTGGACTCCTTAAGGAGAGGTGCGGTGCCCTTAAAACAATATTACAGTGTCAGCGAGCGAAAGGCAGTTAGTGTATTGATTGTTTGTTGTGAGAAAGACTGTTGGTATAAATGAGATTGTTTGTTTATGTTTTTAGTTAGGTTATGACAGTGGTGAATGTCTTGGGTGAATGGCTTTCTTGATTTGACTGCAGCAAGAGGTAGTAGTGTGAATGCTGGATTACTATCAATTTTTTCTTTACCAGCGTAGAAGTATTTTGTTTATTTTGACAGTAAGTACAATTCATTTTTGTTTGCTAGGAGTGATTCTGAATAATAAAAAGTTTATTATTTATCTTTGATTATAGTGCGATTGTTTAGTTAGCTAGGCGTGTTCGTAAATGTTTTTCTTTTTTATTTTGCAGACCGCAATTCCTCCTTGTGAGAGATTAACTTTTGGAAAGAGGATTTATTGTTGCAGACCAGCCTGTGATAGAGGATTGTATTTAGACTGCGCTATTCGATTGCTCAATCATTGATGACGTGGCGTGGGTATTTGGATTGATGATGATGATGATGATGATGATGATGATAACTACCAGTCCAATCAGCGAGGTAGATGTGGCAAATTGTCACACAGTTTGATCTGTTAATCACAGAGCTGGGGTAGTGTGCAGAGAAAGACACTTCGGCTCTCTGTGAACGAGTTTTGGTGTGCGATGTAATTTAAAGTTTATTAGGTTTTTTTTGTATATGTTAAGCGTTTTAGTTTGTGAGGAAATATAGTTTTAAGTTTATGTTGTGTTTTTATGTGCTTTTTGTTTAAGAGTCAAGTTTATGATAACGTAAGGGGAAAGTTTGTGCAGAAGAGACCTTTGTCAGTTAGCGTGATCAAGGGTGTGGGGGTTGTTGTTGCGACATCCCGCCACATTATTTTGGTGCCCAAACAGGGACTGCCGAGGTGGGATAGCAACCTGGACTCTTGGAAGAAGGACTGATAGGTTTAGGATTTAGATATAAGGCTGAAGAAATAACAATAAAAGAGCAGAACAAGTTACTGAAGGAGGAATTGCGGTTGGTTAACGAACGGAAACAGAAGGTGATAGTTGAGAAAGAGAGGTTGCTAGCAGATGATGAGAGGTTGAAGTGTGAGAATGAGGAGATGCAATGGAAACTGAGGGAAATTCAGGGATCTGTAGAGAGAGTAGAAGAGGGTGTTGAGATGAGGATGCGAGAGAATGAAGAACAAATGGAGAAACGAATTGAAGCTATCTGTGAAAGTAATGGGGATAATGAAAACGTCCATGGGTAAAGGTGCAGTCGGAGGAGTGGCTTCTGCTTCAGGTAATAGGTTGATAGTGGAAGAGAAGGCTAAAGTAAATGATAATGTGAAAGGTAGAGATAGTGAGATTGAAGATAAAGGAATTAGGCATAGTAAGAATGAACAGTAATGTGATAGGAAGAATGAGAAGATAGGTAAAAGTGATGTGAAGAAAGAGAAGAAAAAGCGTCAATTGAGAGCGAGGATGATCGTGAATGGGTGAAAGTAGTGAGTAAGAAAAGGTCTAGGAAGAGTATAATCAAGGACAGGAGTATGAATATGGAATTAGATTCTTTATATTCTAGAGAGGAAGTAGGAAACAACAAGGAAGGTAGTAGTGATGATAGCAGTGAGAATGAACGTGATGTGTGTAAGACTCTGTTTATGAGAGAGGTACCTCGGTGTGAAAGGTTCAATGAGCATAATAGTAGGGATGTATACAAGTTTTCCAAGGAGTATGAGAGTTATTGTCAGGATAAATATGGTGATAGTAAGAGAGTTTGGGCTAGGGAGTTAGGAGAGTATTTGACAGGGTATTTGTTGACGATATATGGTGCGATAATTAGTGTAGGGGATGTTGATTATGAAAGTGTAAAAAAAGAGAATAATTGATCAGGTATAACGTATGAAAGGTAGTGTTAGGTATAGGCGTAAAAATTATTTTGATGAGGCCCGAATGAATGTGGGTGAGGCTATATCTATATATGTATGTAGGATGGAAACTTTAGCTAAGAAGAAGTATGGGGATGAAGGGATAACTGAGAATAAGGAATTAATGAAGAAGTTTTTGGCTACTGTGCCTGAGAATTTTGCTGAGTTTATTAATTTGAAACAGAAGGAGAAAATAAGATGGACGCAAGAGAGATTGATATGGGATGATATACTAGAGATAGTTGAGGATTACTAGTTGGATAGGTGTATAAAAAAAGGTAAATCTGTGAGTGTAAGAACTGGAATGGAGGAAAGTGGGCCAGAATTTGGTAGTTTTAGCGATGCTGTTATGAGAGACCGATGAGGATAGCTGATAGTGTAGTGGATAGAAGTGTTAGGGCGAGTAATGTGGGAATACCTGTAAGGACAAATGAAGGGTTTAGACAAGGAAATCAGGTTTGGAGAGATAGGAGTGCTAGTGCACAGCGAGATAGGTCAGGTAGTTGTGTCCATGAAGAGAACTGTTATAGATGTGGGAAATTAGGACATAAAAAGAATGAATGTAGATGGGCTCTAGGTGCTTGTTTCGGGTGTGGAGAGACAGGGCATTGTATTAGTAAGTCTAAGACAGAGAAAGTGGTTAAGTGCTATCGGTGTGGTATGACTGGGCATATAGCAAGTGGATGTACGAGTAATCGTACGAATGTGATTTGCGGCAATTGTGGTGAAAATGGCTATTATTCGAGGATATGTTGGGAGCAGCATACTAAATGTACTGAATGTGGTGTAAATGGGCATATACCTAGGGTTTGTAGGAATAAGGGATTAGGCCAGTCACGATGTTCGGGAAACTAGGTAGTCAGAGGGTTCAACTTGGTGAATCCTACTGTGTTTGGAAGGAATAGGATCAATGTTTGTGAGATTGGGAAGAATAATTTGTTAGAAATGAGTAAGAATGAACCCAGCATTCATGAGAAGTTAGGGGGAAAATGAATAATCAGTGTTTGTTGAATATAGGAAAAAGAAGCGTTGTAAAGTTTTAAGTGAGGAAAAAGTGCAAGGGAAATTTATAGGTATAGGTAGGAATCTCAATATGCATGACAAGGGTGTAAATATACTGGTGAGTATGGAAGATAAATGTGTTATTACAGATGAATCATGGCTGAGTATGAATGATACCTATAGAGTGTGTGGCTTTTCCTTAGATGATGTAAAGGAAGGTATGATGAATGCGAGAATGAGAGATAGGAGATTGATAAGTTGTATGAATGAATCTTTTATTAAAGTAGAAAATGGTTGAAATGGATGAATTGCTGACGGAAATAAGTGGGATTTTAGGGGCAGATGATAGTGAGGAAGATGGGAGAGTGCATGTCATATAAGATGATAGGAATATAGATGAGAAGTGGAATAGGACTTTGAATGATAGGGATATGGAAGTAGTGAATGAGAAAGTATATGAAGGCCAAGTTACTTGAATCTAAGTAATAAAGTTGAAAAATCTGTATTCGGTTTATTCTATGTTTCAATACCATTAATTGTTTGCAGCAGTGAATAAATTGCTGATTAAATAAATGAAATAAGGACAATGGGCAAAAAAATATATATATATCTGCTAACGGATGTTTGCTTTAAAGGATGGAAATTGAAATATTATCCACAAAAGAAGTGGAGTATTAAAAATTGCAGAGGATTTCTACACAATAGTAATATAAGAAATAACTTCACCAATAAAAATAATGAAAAATCAGATCCAGTACTAAAAAAAAATAAATAAATAAAAAGGCTTGAAGACAAGCAAAACTGCTGGAAACGATTACCTAACAATTTATTTGATAATTGATGGAGGAGATATCAGAATAGTAAAATTCACTGAACTCTAGACTGCACCAAATGTGTGCAAGAATGCTCTATACATACAAACTGGATTTTTTTTAGGATCATATTAATTCATATAAAGGGCGATATGATAGACCCGACAAAATATCGCCCAATAAGTATACTCTTCCTAATATCTAAAATGTTTACAAAAACCATATCATGCCAGATAGAAAGACAACTAGATTTTAATCAATAAAGCGTGTGTGCTGGCTTGAGAAATGGGTATTCAACCACTGACCATATCCATATAATTATCCAACAAGTAAAAAAAAAAAAAAAGTCAACTGGTTATGATAAACCACTATGCAGGGTATTTATAGACTATGAGGAAACCTTTAATTCTATCAAAGGTTCAGCTGTAATGAAAGCCATTCAAAAACAAGGAATAGAAGAATCTTATGTTAGAACTTGGAACTCTTGAAGTTATCTCTACAGGACGTACGGCAAACCTGAAGCTACATATATATAGAAAGAAAATTCCGATTGAGAAAGGATTCAGAGAGGGAGACACCATCATTCCTATATTATTCACAGAATGCCTGTAAGAAGTTTTAAGAATCTACATCAGAGAACGTAGGAATTGATTTTAATTTGGAATCCCTTAACAATCTAAGATTTGCAGATAACATAGTTGTATTTAGTGAATAAAGAGATGAATTACGAAAGATATTTGAATAGACAATAGAAACGTAGGACTGAAAATGATTGTGAGTAAAACTATGATAATGTTAAATTATAATAAAGAGAGAGACAACGGGTAAGAATCAAGGACCTACTTCTAGAAAGTGTTAGTAAGTATGCATACTTAAGAGAGACATTAAGCCTTTCCTCAGGAAAATAGACTGAAATTACAAAAAGGATAATCACGGGATGAAAAACATTTGGTAGATAAAACCATATTTTGAAAATTAAAATGCCACTTTCTCTAAAAATAAAAGTTTTTAATCAGATAGTCTTATTAACATATGCATCAGAAACTCAGAGCCTTACTAAAGCCTTAAGACATAAGCTAGTTACAGTTCAAAGAGCCATGGGAAGAATAATGATGGGAATGACACTAAAAAGCAGAAATAGATCAACATGGATACGAAAGTAAACTAAAGTAGAGGAGAGTCTAATGACAGGTAAGAGAAAGAAATGGACATGGACAGGATATATTATGAGAATGACAGAAAATATATGGACATTGGGAAAAAGAGATGATTCTTTTTTTAATTCTAGTGCCATTGTTGCACTCAACCTTTTGGATAAAAGCTTGTTTTCTTGTTGAATGAAGTCACTTATATCCATTTATCACTTCGCTTGTCTGCCAGTACCTAAAAGCTACCTCGTGACTGGTTTTATTGCATTCTGGAATTACTTTCTTTGTGTGACTGGATTTTTCTTAAGATGATGAACAATATTCTGCAGTAGAACGAAAGACTGCTAAAGTTGTTTGAATACCAGTTTCTGGATCTGCTCCCCAGCTAGTATTGGCTTATTTACTAAGCCGGTTCTTACATGTTGCTGTTTTTTTTTTTCTTTTCTTTTTTTCTCTCGGTTTATGTACTCTTTATAAATAATAGTTTTGTCAAGAGTAACACCAAGAAACTCTATGCTCTTTGGTATCTAATTCTTTATTTTCCCACATAATCTTTAGTTACCTCTTTACCTTAGTGATTGTTGCACTGTTTTATATTCTATGATCGTTTTAAAGTATATTTACATAATAAAATAATCAAACAGTACTTTCAAATGTTTGAAGAAAATATATTTTACATTAATGGAATGTTTACAATTTGCATGAATATTATAGTATTTTGCTGTTATATTTTATTCGACATGTTGTATTAGTAGTGAATCAAAGTATTGACAAGCATATTGCTTATAAGCCATTATGTCAAAAAAAGAGTTAAAGAGTTAAAATTTGCTATTTACCATAACAGTTTTTATGATCGCATTGCAAATGTCCTAGACATTATGAGACATTTATCACTTAATGTCTTAGGCCACTTTGTGTCTTGAACACACATATATAAAAACATCTCTGGACCTAAAAGTATACTACCGCATAATATTATTTTCTCCATTTTCGTTGATAAAAAAGGAAAACATTATCCTGGAAGAATCATTCAAGACCCAGTGGGACCACTCATCACGTCATGGTATTCTTGTTCAAGACCTGACACAGGAAGATGTATGTGACCACAATAAAGGGATTTCTGTACAGCATTGGGGATTGTAAGAAGGTCATCACATGCTTCAAGGCCTTAACAAAAACCAAATTGCAAACTATGGAATAGATGATTACCTTCTGCATACGTGTGAAGACGTTTTGCAGGAAGACGTTTTGCAGGAAGACGTTTTGCAGGAAGACGTTCAAAAACTTTTGATAATATGGGAGTTATTGAAATTGGCCGGTAATCAGTTAGACTTGTGCTACCACAAACACATTTATATAGAGGAGTAACATTACCAATTCTCCAATAAGTGTTTAAAGTTCCTCCATTTGCTAGCTGTCGCAAAGTAACCAATAACTTTGGAGCATGACCTAAGAAATCTGCAGTCTTTATAAAGAAAAAAAAAATTACCACTTGGGTTTACACCTCCTTAAGCATCGAGGTCCATCAAGAGAGCTTTAATTTCACGAGATTAAAAATCTAAACTAGTTAGTTTAGCCTCAGAAAAGCAAGAATATGGAAGTTCAAGTTTTTCAGTACTCTATTTACTGTCAAAAACATCAGACAAAAGGGTTACCTTTTCCTTTGGACAGTGAGTAGCTAAGCCATCTGGTTTAAATAAAGGAGGAACTGTTGCATCTACACCAAAGATTTCAGATTTAAGGGTAGACCAACTTTCATGTTCCTGAGTTGTGCCGGAATGGGTTTCTTTTATGGCTAAATTGTATTCCTTTTCAGTTGAGGCATAAACTCTCTGAGCCAAAGCTCGAAGCTCATTATAGTTAATCCAGTCAAATCTAATCTATTACCCTTCCAAAGATAATAGGCCTCCTGCTTCTCCAAATAAGCCCATCTACAATCATCATTGAACCTTCGTTTGTCCTTCAATCGGTACCTTAGCACATGAGAAGGGATATGCCTATCAATTATGTTGACTAGATTCTCATTCAAAGGGACAACAGGATCAACACTACTATATAATTGTGACCAATTTAAGCACAAAAGATAATGAAAAATCCCATTCTAGTCTGCTTGAGATTTCATATAAATTTTACAAGAGAATGATACACCAGGGACATGCTGCTCAGTCTTCACTATTAATGAAATAAAGGCATGATCAAATGTCCCGTCTGGAGATCCAGCCTTACTATTTAAAACGCCAGGGGAGTCGGTGTATACGTGGTACAAGCAATTACCAGACCTGTGAGTAGCTTCACTTATGATTTGTTCACATCCTGACTCAGAATCAAAGCTCTTAAGCCATGGCAATCGGTAAGAGAGATAAAACTTAATCACTCCCTATAGTAAGCATTAAAATCACCAGCAAAGACAGAAGAAGCCTTTCTATGTTTTTCTTGTATCCTACCCATAATGGTAAGAAGACAATATATATATATATATATATATATACATATATATATATATATATATATATATGTATATATATGTATGTATATATATATATATATATATATATATATCCAAATAGGGTTGTAGCTAAGCAAGTAATGATAATGATATTGAAAATAATACGATGGAATAACTAGTCGACAATGAAGTGACTCGTAGAGTACTTGTAAGATTATTTTGTAGAATATAGCATGAGTGCTGTCGAAAATGTATATATATATATATATATATATATATATATATATATATATATATATATATATATATATGGAAACCTGACTGATTGAAATAATTACAGAGTCCCAATACTTACGTCAGTTGTTATGAAAATATATATCATGCTTATTTCAAAAAGATTGGAGAGAAAAATTGATGAAAAGCTGAGAGATGAACAAGCAGATTTAAAAAAGGTGGAAGTTGAAGTTGCACTGACCAAATTTTCATTTTCAGACATGTTT
>NC_090734.1:23193729-23203729 GCF_036898095.1 Palaemon carinicauda | reverse complement strand
GACTAAATCGCTAAATCTCTATAATAGGTGAAAACTTATTATAAAGCGGAAATCTAACTATATGAATCCTTTTCCTGTTTTATTATAGCCTCTTGGTACACAATCCATTGGATGCAAATTAATTAATGTCTTCTTTTAATTTCATGGAATTCACTTCATAATTTTTATCTGTCCATCTAACTCTGTATATATGTATGTATGTGTGTATGTATGTATGTATGTATGTATGTATCTATGTATCCAATTTTTTGTTTAATTGTTTTGTTTTCTAAATTAATGCACTTCTTTGGGGCGTGATACATTTACTATTATTCATACATGATGTTTTGAGCGATGTTGCTAATTTTCTTTATATTTCATTAGCATTTATCTAGCATTTGGAGAGCCCTCATATGTTTTAATTATAATTTTGATATATTCTTAAGTGAAACTGTTATTCATTATTTTTATATTAATATCCTTCAGCACCCTTAAAAATAACATATCTGTATTGATCAAGACATTATATTAGACTCAAGATAGCAGAGATCTTTCCATCACCCTCCCTAAAGATATTTTTTTCTTTTTTTTTTGGCTAATCTGGAAACTTGATAAAAAAAAAAATTAGAGAAGACTTCCACTGTTAAAATGTGATGAACAAACTCACAACATGAAAAATCAATTCATAATCAAGAAATAAATAGCATATGAAGGGATAAATCTATGTATAAGTATATAAAACTAAATATATTTTGAAGTAAGTGATAAATTGTCGTATGTTTTATCATTTTAAGTGTAGAGTAGGATAAAAGCTTGGATAGTTGCCTCTCTGGTGATATATTTCATAGATATCACTATCTATTTTTCATGTGGGACTTAGGTTTTGATATTATTATTATTATTATTATTATTATTATTATTATTATTATTATTATTATTATTATTATTATTATTATTATTATTATTGTTATCAATCGAAATACGTTTTTATTAAAATCGGGTTTTCCCAAGATTGTATCCGAAACTATTCAAACTGCTGTTTCACACAAATATTGGGATAAAATTCAATGAAGGTTATCCATATAAAGGTTTCCCCTCATACCTAACATGGCATATGAGTGGGGTTCCTCGAACACCGATATGCCAGACGTTGCCACCATACACACTATTCCATGAATACCCTCAATAACAACCATTCCCATGCTTTAAGCTTGCTGTGTGGCAAGTTATACACATCATAAACAGTTACAAGTTACATAAGTGGTTGAAGCATTTTAAAATCTGGTGCACTCCCCAATTGGACAGTATCACTGCGATGAGTGAAGGAAGCTATATAACCCCAAATTATGCTATCATATCAGTTCTCTTGTTTCCTTGTCTTATTATTAGTTATAAAAAATCTATTAATTGCAAATCGCTTCGTCTTCGCGTACTTTTGATTTGTAGTGCCTACTTCAAAAGCGACTTTATTCCTAGAACTAGACAAGCGTTTTTCTATATTTGACAGGTAGTATGAAATCATATTAAATTTTGTAAAGATGCCTAAGTAAGTTGGTTACAAGTTATATAGACTAATGTCATTAAAAAATAGTGGATCGTGAAAAGAAAGAGTATTTTCTGCTAAAAAGGATAGTTTAAGACCAAACTAAATACTTCTCTGTACTTTGAATTCCTCGGGTCACCAAATCTGTCATATAACCATTATTCTTAATAAAGCAAAACTGGGAAGGATGACGTATCCATGAAAGGAAAAATTATAAAAAGAAAAAAAAAATAATTTGCGATATGAATTCGAAGATTATTTACTCTTTTCTCTTTTGTACATTTGTGCATGAAGGAAATGTTAGTTAGACGAATGATTTCGATATTTACAATAAATTCTTAAAAGTCTATAGCCAAGGCTAGTTTCACAAAGGGTCTCTTTACCTTGTTGAAAAATAGTAAACCAGTAACTAAGTAAGGGATCTGGGATTTATTTTTTACTATTATAGATATAGTTAATTGTACTTTTTGCATTATATTGATTTTACTTATGAATGGGAGACTATAATAAAGTTGGCCATTATCAATCCCACCTATTATGTGGAGATTGTAAAAATATTAATAGCAAATTATAACAATAATAATAATAATAATAATAATAATAATAATAATAATAATAATAATGATAATAATAATAATAATAATAATAATAATAATAATAATAATAATAATAATAATAATAATAATAAAAATAATAATAAAAATAATAATAATAATGATAATATAGATCTGGAATCTATGTCGACGTTATTGGGTTAATAGCATTTAAGGCTTGGTCTCTATTTTAGATAACAACAAAATATAGATCTCTAAAAGCTTTGTAACTTATAAATGGTGTCTATTTGACCATAGATTAGTAGAATGTACGAAGTTCTTCCACACTCTTTGGGTAATATGTTCCTGTCCGAAATTCATATTGCTATGCGCTTAACAACAAGAGTGATAAAATCAAAAAGCTCGGAGTAGGCTTATCATAAGGTGAGGGACCTTAAACTTCACCAAAGAAATAATTTTCTGGACATATGACCCTTTTACAGGATGGGTGTAGCGAAATCTTAAGTAAATCATAACATATGCAAATTACTGATGACATCAGTTATAAAGTAATAATGATACTGAAGGATAGTAGAAAAAGTGGAATTTGGTAAGTGATATAACACACAATATTTATAATTCTTTGAAATACATAAATTATTGTGGGAAATAAGTTGCAAAATGAAAATCCGAAAACAAAAATAGAATAAGTATGGATATATTCGTCTTTTCGTAATTCAAGTAAGTGCTTCTTAACTGTCCAATGTTTCTCGGACCACTTCTAATCTTAAATGATATTAATGGACTATTGTTCTATAATATATTGTAAATGAATATTGAAATGGCCTACGTTTGATAATCAAGTGCTAAAAGGACACCCAATGTGCACACAATAGAGTAAAGAAAATGTATTAGAGAAAAACATTTATTTCAAGATAATGTGAAAATCACCGTTCAAGAATGAAAGGAAACATAGAATTTCAGAAAGTAGAGAAGAAAAGAATCATGAATCCCCTGAGATCACTATAACTAGAAAAAGGAGAAAAAAATATACACTATACTACCAGTAGATGACGAAATTAGTTGTAAAACCTTTTAGTTATGCTTAGCAATAATGTTATCAATACAAGAAGTTATTTTTGCAATGGAAATGCTTATATGTTCTCAATGATTAATAAGGAACTGTAATAAAAACTTATGATATACTTCAGAGGAAAAGATTATCCAGGGCTGACATAGATGACATAACTGAAACTCTTCAGGACATTTTGCCCGAAATTATTCTATTGATTTCTTCTTAAACAGGGATTTCAAAGGACTTTCTAATGAAATGCCAATTTGCTCTTCTAGTGACTTAGATGGAGAGGCTTATTAAAGGGAAACATCAAGATTTGCAGAAAGTGGATTTACAATCAATACGTGCTAGGCTTCATTCTCTGATATATTATTTAAATAGCTATCAAATTACTCCAACAAAACTTAAGTGAGCATTGCTACTTGAAGCTGAATTGTACTGAGTTTAAAATCATATCATATAGAAATTCAAATAGATATACAAAATTTTCAGTAATACCTAACACAAAACCGGATTCTACAAGATGTAAATTTCTTGTAAATATCTCGCTGCTATCATAATGGAAAATACAATATCATTTTCCCTGTTGCCTCGACATGTTTAGCATGTTCACTGGAAAAAATGGTATATATATATATATATATATATATATATATATATATATATATATATATATATATATATAGATATTTATATATATATATATATATATATATATATATATATATATATATATATATATATATATATATGTATATATATACATATATATACCAAAGGCACTTCCCCAATTTTGGGGGGTAGCCGACATCAACAAAGAAACAAAACAAAAAGGGGACCTCTACTCTCTACGTTCCTTCAGCCTAACCAGGGACTCAACCGAGTTCAGCTGGTACTGCTAGGGTGCCACAGCCCAACCTCCCACATTATCCACCACATATGAAGCTTCATAATGCTGAATCCCCTACTGCTGCTACCTCCGCAGTCATATAAGGCACCAGAGGAAGCAGAAGGGCCTACCGGAACTGCGTCACAATCGCTCGCCAATCATTCCTATTTCTAGCACGCTCTCTTGCCGCTCTCACATCTATCCTCCTATCACCCAGAGCTTTCTTCACACCATCGATCCACCCAAACCTTGGCCTTCCTCTTGTACTTCTCCCATCAACTCTTGCATTCATCACCTTCTTTAGCAGACAACCATTTTCCATTTTCTCAACATGGCCAAACCACCTCAACACATTCATATCCACTCTAGCCGCTAACTCATTTCTTACACCCGTTTTCTCCCTCACCACTTCGTTCCTAACCCTATCTACTCAAGATACACCAGCCATACTCCTTAGACACTTCATCTCAAACACATTCAATTTATGTCTCTCCATCACTTTCATTCCCCACAACTCCAATCCATACATCACAATTGGTACAATCACTTTCTCATATAGAACTCTCTTTACATTCATGCCCAACCCTCTATTTTTTTCTACTCCCTTAACTGTCCCCAACACTTTGCAACCTTCATTCACTCTCTGCTGTACATCTGCTTCCACTCCACCATTTGCTGCAATAACAGACCCCAAGTACTTGAACTAATCCACCTCCTCAAGTAACTCTCCATTCAACATGACATTCAACCTTGCAACACCTTCCCTTCTCGTACTTCTCATAACCTTACTCTTACCCATATTAACTCTCAACTTCCTTCTCTCACACACTCTCCAAATTCTGTCACTTGTCGGTCAAGCTTCTCTTCTGTGTCTGCTATCAGTACAGTATCATCCGCAAACAACAACTGATTTACCTCCCATTCATGGTCATTCTCGCCTACCAGTTTTGATCCTCGACCAAGCACTCGAGCATTCACCTCTCTCATCACTCCATCAACAAACAAGTTAAACAACCACGGCGACATCACACATCCCTGTCTCAGCCCCACTCTCACCGGAAACCAATCACTCACTTCATTTCCTATTCTAACACATGCTTTACTACCTTTGTAGAAACTTTTTACTGCTTGCACCAACCTTCCACCAACTCCATATAACCTCATCACATTCCACATTGCTTCCCTATCAACTCTATCATATGCTTTCTCCAGATCCATAAACGCAACATACACCTCCTTACCTTTTGCTAAATATTTTTTGCATATCTGCCTAACTGTAAAATCTGATTCATACATCCCCTACCTCTTCTAAAACCACCTTGTACTTCCAAGATTTAATTCTCTGTTTTATCCTTAATCCTATTAATCATTACTCTACCATACACTTTTCCAACTACACTCAACAAACTAATACCTCTTGAATTACAACACTCGTGCACATCTCCCTTACCCTTATATAGTGGTACAATACATGCAAAAACCATTGACAACACAAAACACATATTAAACAATCTCAACAACCATTCAAGTACAGCCACACCCCCTTCCTATAACATCTCAGCTTTCACACCATCCATACCAGATGCTTTTCCTACTCTCGTTTCATCTAGTGCTCTCCTCACTTCCTCTATTGTAATCTCTCTCTCATTTTCATCTCCCATCACTGGCACCTCAACACCTGCAACAGCAATTATATCTGCCTCCCTATTATCCACAACATTCAGCAAACTTTCAAAATATTCCACCCACCTTTTCCTTGCCTCCTCTCCTTTTAACATCCTTCCATTTCCATATTTCACTGTCTCTTCAATTCTTGAGCCAGCCTTCCTTACTCTCTTCACTTCTTTCCAAAACTTCTTCTTATTCTCTTCATATGAATGACCCAATCCCTGACCCCACCTCAGGTCAGCTGCCCTCTTTGCCTCACGTACCTTGCGCTTTACTTCCACCTTTTTCTCTCTATATTTTTCATACTTCTCTATACTATTACTCTGCAGCCATTCTTCAAAAGCCCTCTTTTTCTCTTCTACTTTTACCTTCACTCCTTCATTCCACCATTCACTGCCCTTCTTCATGCTGCCTCCAACAACCTTCTTGCCACATACATCACTTGCAATCCCAACAAAATTTTCTTTTGCTAACTTCCACTCCTCCTCTAAATTACCAGTTTCTCTTACTCTCACCTCGTCATATGCCATTTTCAACCTTTCCTGATATTTACTTTTTACCCCCGGTTTTATTAGCTCTTCAACCCTCACTAGCTCCCTTTTACATCCACCTACTCTATTCCCCCACTCTTTTGCTACAACTAATTTTCCTTCCACCAAGAAATGATCAGACATACCGTTAGCCATACCCCTAAACACATGCACATCTTTCAATCTTCCAAACATTCTTTTAGTTATCAACACATAATCCATTAATGCCCTTTCTACTACTCTTCCATTTGCCACTCTTACCCATGTATACTTATTTCTATCTTTATTTTTAAAAAAGCTAGCACTTATTACCATCTCTTGTTCAACACACATATCTACCAGTCTCTCACCACTCTCATTTTCACCTGGTACGCCATACTTCCCAATGACACCTTTACAGATGAGAAAATTAGACATGTTTATTCTGGTTCTTTTTAGTGCGAGAGAAGAGCGAAGATACAAGCATAATATATACACGAAATGAATTATGTACGATCGTGTGACACAAGGTTGGTACATGGCTCCCCACATAAAAATGACCTACTGTACTTGTTAAATAGGGTGCCCCGATCTAGAGAGGCAAACTCTAGGTGGGTCATCTGGCAGGAGATAAGCAGGTTTTGGACGATCAATTTAGACCCAGTCTTCTTTGCCACGAATGTTTAGTAGGAATACTTTCGGACTGCGCCGGATCACAAGGAAAGGGCCCGTGTAAGGGGGCTTTAGTGGTGGCTTGCTAGTAACGTTGCGCAGAAAGACGTGCGTTGCAGAGTGCAAGTCTGTTGGTATGTGATGCTTCGCTGGGGGCTTGTAAGTCTGGCGGCATGAAGTAAATTTTCCCACAACGTGACGTATGCGATGGGGATCGACGGAGGAGGTTGTAGAAGGAAAAAATTTGGCAGGGATGACCGACGGGTCACCATACACCATTTCAGCTGGCGAGACGTTGAGGGCATCTTTAGGAGTGGTCCTTAGTTCCAAGAGGACCCAGGGAAGCTGAGTAAACCAGTTGGAATCCTTGCAGTGGGACATCAAAACTGCTTTAGGGTGCGATGAAAATGCTCATCCATTCCATTGGCAGCGGGGTTGTAGTGCATTGTCTGATGTAGGGTGATGACCAGGAGATTCGCTAATGATGTACACAATTGAGAGGTGAAAGTGGTACCCCTATCAGAAGTAATATGCTCAGGGATACTAAATCTTGCAATCCATCCTGAGAGTAAGGCAGATGTATATGAGACGGAGGTTGTAGTTTCCATGGGAATGGCTTCGGGCCAACGAGTGGAGCGGTCGATGATGGTAAACAGGTAACGATGTCCTTGTGATGTGGGTAGGGGGCTTACAACGTCGACGTGAATGTGTGCGAAATGACGCTGAGGTTGAGGAAAGGTGCCCACTCCTGAATCCGTGTGTCAATGTACTCTGGAAGTTTGGCAAGAAGTACAGGCGCGGACCCAATCCTTAGCATCCTTAGAAATGCCGTGACAAATGAACTTCGTCTTCAGCAGCTGTGCAGTAGAATGGTACGAGGGATGTGAAAGGTCGTGAATGAAATCAAACACCTGCCTGCACATGGGAGCAGGAATCCAAGGTCGCGGTCTACCAGTACTGACGTCAAAGAGGAGGCGGGTGTTGGAGTCTTCGAGGGGGAAGTCTTCCAAACAGAGGGACGTGCAGGATGTCCTACATGCTTGATACTCTGGATCCTGTCGTTGGGCTCGAGCCAGGGCGTTGTAATCCAATCCCAGTTGAACGGCAGCCAACATGTTTCTTTTCTTGGCATGGGCAACGGGATTCATTTTACCAGGGACGTATTGAAGGGTGTAATTGTATTCAGCCACGGCGGAGAGATGTCGGTGTTACCAGGCGGACCAAGCATCAGACTGTCGAGTGAAGGTGTGCACCAAAGGCATGTGGTTTGTGTGAATGACGAAGGGCGTACCTTCTAAGAAATGGCTAAAGTGACGGACAGCAAAGTGCACCACCAGCAATTCACGATCGAAGGTAGATAAACCCTATTCTGCCTTTGACAGTTTTCTGCTGAAGAAGGCCAATGGGCTGGGCGAGCCGTTGACCACCTGTTCGAGTACTGCACCAATAGCAACGTCGCTGGTATTGGTGGAGAATAGGAGAGGGGCATGTGGGATAAGAAAAGTGAGAGCCACAACAGTTGATAGGGCCTCCTTTGCATTGCAGAAGGCCGCTTCTTCAAGGTGACCCCACTTCAGGTCCTTTGGCTTGCCCTTCAGGGACACAAAGAGAGGAGCAAGAGTGGCGGCACTGGCTGGCAGAGAACGGTGATAATAGTTGATCATGCCCAAGAATTCCTGCAGAACTTTGATGGTCGAGGGCACGGGGAAGTCCTGAATGGCTGCTACCTCCTCAATAAGGGGATGGACTCCTTGAGGAGTGATGCGATGCCCTAAGAAGAACACTTTCTTGGTGCCAAAGGTACACTTGTTGTACCGGACTACAAGGGTGTTTTGTTGCAGGCCGTCAAGCACGATGCATAGGTTACGGAGGTGTTCCTCTTTTGAGGAGGAGAACACAAGCATGTCGTCCATATAACATACACAGAAAGGGAGGTCCCCTAAGATAACATCCATGAGACGTTGACACGGGGCCCCAGCATTACGAAGGCCAAAACAAGAGTAATTGAAGGTGTATGTACCAAACAGAGTGGTGATGACGGTCTTGGGGATGTCTTCTGGGTTCATAGGCACCTGATAATACCCCTTTAGGAGGGGGTGGTGATCCGGGTCAGTTTGCATGTTCAGGACGGAGGGAGCTGTCTTTCTTCAGAACGATGTGTAAGGGTGACGACCGTGGGCTGGAGGCCTTTTGGCAAAGGCCCATTTCCTCCATTTCAGCGAACGTCTGTTTTGCGGGTGCCAATCGTTCCGGTGGCAGACGTCTGAATTTTGCGAAGACTGGGGGTCCCGTCGTCTCGATATGGTGATAAATACCGTGCTTGGCAGGAACCGTGGGCGTTTGGCGAGGTTCTGGACGAAAAACTTCCGGGTACGACGTGAGGAGGTGGGAGTAGGCATCCGTGGGTGCGCTGATATGGAGAGCGAGGTTGGAGGGGGCGTGTTGAAGTGGTGTCGACAAGTACGAGTCTGCGTTGACCAATTGTCGGTGGGCGACATCGACCAGAAGGTGGAAATGAGGGAGGAAATCCACACTGAGGAATGGCAATGTGAAGTCAGCAACGAGAAACTTCCAATTATATTTATCGTTTCCGAACGATAATGTGAGGTTCTCGTAACTGTAAGTGGGTATTGCAGATATGTTGGCAGCTACCAAGCGGATTTCAGCAAATATAGATAGACTACGTCGTGTCCTGAAGAGTTCCCTTGGCAAAAGAGAACAACAGGCACCCGTGTTTATCAAAAATCGCACGCCCGTTCCTGCATCATGTAAAAAGAAAAGATTAGAAACACGGGAGGCCACCGCCATGAGTGATGGCCTACTTACTCTGAAGTATCAAATAAATGCACCAGTACTTTATTTAATTTTTCAAATTTCTTCCCGCCAGTACGCCCCATTTCCACCCAGTACGCTTATTAATTTTTCACAAATCTTCCAACCAGTATGTTTATTTAGTACTACCTATCGTACCGGTGGGAAATTATACAAGTACAATTTTTTTTTTATTTTCTTAGCTGAAGTAGCAATCGAGATCTCAACTCGTAGCATACATGTAGGTCAAGCGGAAGTCGCTCTCTGACCACTACGATACATGCGTTGTCTGATTTCAGTTTCTATAAATAGACGTACTTT
>NC_090734.1:23178729-23188729 GCF_036898095.1 Palaemon carinicauda | reverse complement strand
AGATATATATATATATATATATATATAAATATATCTATATATATATATATATATATGTATATATATATATATATATATAAAGATATATATATATATATATATATAAATATAAATATATATATATATATATATATATATAAATATATATATACATATATATACATATATGTAAAGATATATATATATATATATATATATATCTCTTTTTATATTTATATATATATATATATATATGTATATATATATGTATATATATATATATATATATATATATGTACTGGTTCAACAAGCCATTTTTTGTTCATAGACATATCAGCAAGTATCGACTTCTTTTTGGAAAGAAAAAATCTGAGTACCTATCTCATTTGTAGACTGGACAGACATGCCAGCATTTATTCATTCAAGAGTAATGAGTGATGTTTAGCTCCAAATTTTTGACACAGCATACGTAATAGTTTTGAGTTAATGGCTGGTGGCTGAATAAAGTTAATCCAAAAAATAAAAATAAATAAATACAAAACCAGGAACTTGAAATAGTTCGTTGTACAGTAGCCATTATGTATTGTTAAACATGATGTAACCAGTATATTATCACTAAAAAAAGCACCCATATGTTTTAATTATTTATATGACAGTTTTTGTATTATTCTCACACTCATATCTTACATTCGGAGCTACATATCCTTTTGGAAATATCAGTTGATATGTCTTTGATTCGACGTTTGGCTTCCGGAATTTGGGTGACGATATTTTCATCATTCCCTTCCCTTTATCCTCATCAATAAATTCACTGACATTAAATAAACCGAGTGCAAAATTACTATTTTTTTTTTTCAAATTGAGGGCGTTATTTATACTGGAAATTCTTTTTAGAAACAAATCATGAGGTTTACAATTTCTTGTGATAAGATTGAAATCTCATGTTGAGTACCACAAACGCACACACACAAAACAAACGCAGACACACTTATATATATATATATATATATATATATATATATATATCAAATAAGCCATATATTTTTTATCCATTAATGTCTGGATTCTCTTAACGACCTAAGGATCATAGCCCCAGGGGGAAATCACACAAAGACAAGAGCTTGTGACCGGCCGGGAACCTAACACTGGTCCGGCAAACTAGTTGAGACAGTGACTACCACTTGGCCACGAAGAAAGATTAAAGTCAATGACATCTCTGCTGTACTTATACCTGTCGAAATCAGGTGCTTTGTACTTAGAATTTAAATTAACCCATCTTCACCATCATAGCTAATAGGTAGTTTTTTACTTGGCATTCAATTAATGAAAAAATTTTGCACATTTAGACATGTTTTTCATATTCAAATAGGCCATATATTTCTGATACATTAATGTCTGGATTCTCTTAACGACCTCGGGATCAGAGCCCAAGACGAAGTCTCACAAACACAAGAGCTTGTGACAGGCTGGGAATTGAACCCTGGTCCGGTAAACTTGTGGAAACAGTGTCTACCACTTGGACAAGAAGCAAGATAAAAGTCAATGACAATTCTGCTGTACTTATACCTGTGGAACTCAGGTTTTTTTATACTTAAAATTGAAATTAATCCATCTTCACCATCGTAGCTAATTGGTAGTTTGTTACTTGGCATTCGATTAATGATAAATTTTTGGACATTTAGACGTGTTTTTCACATTTAAATAAGCCATAGATTGTTTATACATTAATGTCTGGATTCTCTTAACGACCTCGGGATCAAAGCATCAGGCGAAATCACACAAAGACAATAGATTATGACTGTCCGGGAACCGAACCCTGGTATGGCAATCTTGTAGAGACAGTGACTACCACTTGGCCACGAAGAAAGATTAAAGTCAATGACATTTCTGCTGTACTTATACCTATCGAAATCAGGTGTTTTGTACTTAGAATTTAAATCAACCCATCTTCACCATCGTAGCTGATTGGTAGTTTGTTACTTGATATTCGAATAATGATAATTTTTTGCACATTTAGGGGTGTTTTTCATATTCAAATAAGCCATACATTTTTGATACATTAATCGCTTATTCGAATATGAGAAACACTTCTAAATGTGCAAAAATTTATCATTAATCGAATACCAAGGAACAAACTACCAATTAGCTACGATGGTGAAGATGGATTAATTGAAATTCTAAGTACAAAATACCTAAATTCGACATGTATAAGTACAGCAAAAATGTCATTGACTTTTCTCTTTTTTGTGGCCAAGTGCTAGTAACTGTCTCTATAAGTTTGCCGGACCAGGGTTCGATTCCCGGCCGGTCACAAGCTCTTCTCTTTGTGTGATTTCGGCGGGGGCTCTGATCCCTAGGTCATTAAGAGAATCCAGACATTGATGTAACAAAAATATATGGCTTATTTGAATATGAAAAACACGTCTAAATGTCCAAAAATTTATTATTAATCGAATGCCAAGTAACAAACTACCAATTAGCGACGATGGTGAATATGGGTTAAATTAAATTCCAAGTTCAAAATACCGTAATTCGACACGTTTAAGTACAGCAAAATTGTCATTGATTTTTATCTTTCTTAATGGCAGAGTAGAAGCTGCCAATAAATAACTCTCATCAGGACGACATGGCTATCTTACCAAAATTAGATTCTTCCTATGTCAAAAATTATTTATATATATATATATATATATATATATTATGTGTAGATATATATATATATATATATATATAAATATATATATATATTTATATATATATATATATATATATATACAGTATATATATATACGTATATGTATATATATATATATATATATATATTGTCATGGCTGGCTTTGACCACCACTCAAAACACTAAACTTATCAAATAGTATTCACCAACATACAGTACTAAGTCCACTAAAGGTGGAATAGTAACCAAACATCAAAACGAGTGCAAAGTCAACTCAAGGGGACAAAGAAAATACCATAAAAATTTCCTTAATTTTAATACATAATATCTAGACAGAAATAACACCTGAACCACAATAATACATTAATAAATGATACACACTCAATCTTAACTCCCTGTAAAATAAAACAATTACACAATTACAGAAAGGTCATCAACACATGCATACTAAATGGAGAGAGGGTCCAGAAAGGAGAAGGCCAACGAAAAGTGAGAACATCCTAACAAATACAAACTAAATATCCCTATCTAGTTGACGATGGCTGGTTTGATTGAAAAGCTTTCACAAGCTCCAGTAATGACGTCAGCTGACTATCACAGGTCGTGATCACGATACTTAAATAGGTATAAATATTATTACCTTGGGACAGAGAGGTTCCCTTGGCTTTTACTGAACCAAGGGCAATACACAAACTGTAGGATGAAACGTAATTGCTGCAGAGAAAGGATATCCAAAACAAGCTCAACAGCTTCACAATATGGCTCTGCAAAGGCGTGGAATAATATAGATCCAATCACAAATGTCGTGCCCTACAAGGTTGGAGGCTCGGAAACACACTAAGGAACCATCCTCAAAAAAAGCCCCTCCAAAACTCCGTTCACGCAGGAGCGCAGCCACGTAACCAACACCACTTGAAAATATAAAACAGCCGTTAGTCCATTATAACCACTATAATAACCAACAGTGAAAAGACAAACAATTAAAGCAGGAAAACAATAGGTCTACAGTATATTCAACCTTATACATCTATAAAAACTTAAATAATTTAGAAATATATAGCGATAATATTACACCTCCTCACCCAACCAAAAAAATTTTTTTTTTTTTTTTTTTTTTTAAGTGATTTGAATTAGAACATACAGGTTATCACATAATGAAATATTAAACCAACACTCAAAAATTTGAAATATTAAACCAACACTCAAAAATGATTATTAAACAAACTGCAAAAACATGACAAACAAAAGAAAAGAGGGGGGCAAGTACCAAGGTCTGCAGCTCACAAGGGTAGCAATATATAACCAATACTAAACAAAAATCTTAAACCTAAATTAATCACAAGTAAACTTTCCAAAACCAGAAAACCAAAACATCACCATTCGATAAATAGGTACCCAACCTAAAAATTTCACATCACTTATATCATTAATAAACTTAATTAAGAGTCATTGCACTAACAACCGGATTCTGTATATATAGTCCAAAAGCTATAACCTTTTCCACACTCAATACACTGTTCCTTTTCAGGGATACACAACACTCACTATCAATAAATGTTGATCACAAAAACCACTGTCTATTTCAGTGTTATATATCACACTTATCACCATAGTGTCCAATACATACACACACACCGAACGACACAGAGAAGACCACCACAAGACTCCCCTGCGCAAACAAACAAACAAACTCGATGAAGCGTAATTATTAGCCTGAAAATACAGAATACCAGATTAGTGCCTATCTCTTTTCTTAGCTTATTATAAACCTTATCGTACCTGACACCTCTAAACCTTAGTAGATTAACCTTAACTCAGTCTAGGGTACCACTCATACACCAGCCTGTAGCGCCTAAAAAACGGCTGTGTTGTGCTACAGACCCGTGAGCCCATGACCCATCTAATTAATCAATCATTAGAAAGTACCAGTGACCACCCTCACCTTTTAACCTTACAGATCCCATATACTATACCCAAAACATTATAGTCTTCTGTAAACAAACCATGATTAATAAATCTTAAATATACATTTGCTTCTACTCACTACGTGCCCACTTCAACAGCACTCACACCATAATTAGAACGATACAGATACTACCTTTAATAACTGCATAGCCCTCTGTCAATCAACTAATATTCAACGATGCGAGAAAGAAAATCGGCAACAATATTATCTTTTCCTGGGATGTGGGAAAATTCTAAATTCCACTCTTGCAGCATGAGACTCCACCTCATCAATCTTTGATTTTTATTCTTGTATCTGCTGATGAAGGTCATGGGATTATGACCCGTCAAGACCTTAATAGGTGTATCTGAGAAGGAGAGATAAACCTGAAAATTATTAATAGCGAATATTAACGCAAGAGTCTCTTTCTCCACAGTTGAATACCTACGTTGGGCGGAGGCCAAATTTTTTGAAAAGAATGCGACAGGATGAGAAACTCCCTGCTCGTCATTCTGCAACAACACCGCTCCTACACCAACGTCACTTGCATCCGTGGCAAGAGAAAAAGGAAGGTCAAAATCAGGAGCTCTCAAGACAGGGAAATTAATTAAAACTCTTTTTAAATTATCAAAAGCCCTTTGCGTTTCATCCATCCAGAAAAATGCTACCTTCTTTCTCAAGAGATTTGTTAACGGATCGGCTATATCCGAAAAATTCCTAACAAACCTTCGGTAGTACCCACTCAAACCAAGGAATCTTCTGACATCCCTCCTACATTTAGGGACTACCATGTTTTCAATACTTTCGATATTGGTCTGCTTAGGAGCAACTTTACCATTACCAACCTCATGACCCAAATATACCACCTTCGCCTTTGCGAAATCGCTTTTCTTTAAATTAATTACCAAATTTGCCTTTTTCAAAACCTCAAATAGTGCCCTAATACGTTTTAAATGGGTTTCCCAATCATCGCTATAAATAACAATATCATTAATATACAAAACACATCCTTCTAAACCATGGACTAAAGTATTCATTAACCTCTGAAAGGTGGCAGCCGCGTTCTTCATACCAAACGGCATAACTTTACATTGAAACAATCCCTGTGGTGTTACAAAAGCAGACAGGGCCCTTGCCCGCTTTGAAAGAGGAACTTGCCAATAACCCTTCAACAAATCGAATTTGCTAATGTATTTGGCCTTCCCCATTCGATCAATACAATCCTCAATTCGAGGTAATGGATAACAATCAGAGTTAGATAACTCATTCAACTTACGGTAATCAAAACATAACCTGAAATCACCGTCGGATTTCTTTACCAATACAACAGGTGATGACCAAGTACTTTGACTGGGTTCAATTAGGTCTTTTTTTAGCATATAATCCACTTCCTTTGCTACAACCTCATTTTTGAAGGGATTCAACCTGTAAGGAGATTGTTTCACCGGAGTGGCGCTACCTACCTCTACATCATGTTCAAGGACCGAAGTCCTACCCGGTACATCCGAAAATAATTCTTTATAACTAGATACTAAATTTTTCAAAGACCTTTGTTCTTCCTTACCCAAATGTGAAATTACTCCCGAAAAATTTTCCAAAGACTTTCTATTATCCGACCACCATTCACATCCATTAAAACAATTATCATCAATACCCTCCCCCTCTGAAAAAGAAAAATGGTTATTGTTCTCAGAATCTACCGTATTCCCAATAGTTGCCACAGGAATGACTTTTTCCCGTTCCATATATGCTTTCAACATATTTACATGACACAGTTGAAAAGGTTTCCTTCTTTGAGGTGTCTCCACTAAATAGTTAACTTCACTTACTTTTTTCAAAATTTTCCAAGGACCTGAAAAAGAAGCTTTCAATGGATTCCCTGGGAAGGGTAACAAAACCAATACTTTATCACCTACCGCAAAGTCGCGTGCCTTGGACCTTCTATCAAAAAGAACTTCATTATTTTTTGGCTACATAATAAGTTTTCACCCGCAAATTTCCAAGCCTTGGTTAATTTATCGCCTAGATTAGACACAAAATCCAATAAATTAACCTCAGGGACGTCTCCCTCCCAAGACTCACGAACCACATCAAGAGGACCTCGAACACAATGGCCAAACACAAGGTTGAAAGGCGAAAAACCTAAAGACTGACTTGGGACAGAACGAAAAGCGAACAACAAATAAGGTAATTCCTTATCCCATTCAGAACCATTAATCAAACAATATTTCTTTACCATAGATTTCAGGGTCTGATGAAATCTCTCCAGAGCTCCCTGACTTTCTGGATGATATGGAGAAGAGGTCACATGTTTTATATTTAATTCTGCCATTTTATCTCTGAAATACCTGCTAACAAAATTAGAACCACAATCCGATTGAATAATTTTAGGCATCCCAAACCTGGTGAAAAAGTCTATTAGTACATCTACAATTTTAACACTTTTTATCGTACGTAGTGGTATGGCCTCGGGATATCGAGACATCCTATCCATGATTGTCAAAATATACTCATTACCACTGTGCGTCTTCGGTAATGGTCCAACCACATCAATAATGACTTCCTTAAAAGGTTCGGAAACTATAGGAATAGGATATAGAGGCGATTTTGGAATCCGCTGATTGGGTTTACCGACCCTCTGGCACACATCACAACTATTGACAAACTTCTTTACATCTGCCTTAAACTTCGGCTAATAATAATTCCCTAACAATTTGCAAGAAGTTTTATGAATTCCAAAATGGCCGGCCAAACCACTTTCGTGCGCCAATGACATTAACTCCTTCCTGTAACCAAAGGGAACCATTATCTGTTTCACAATTTCATAATCAACATTATCCACCCCCATAGGCCTACTCAACCTATATAAAATATTATTAATTATCTTAAACTTGGGACCAGTCATATCAGACACCTCCCCTGACTCGATAGGGAGTTCCCGAAACTCCTTTTTCTGGGCTTTGATTAGCTCTTCAGTAGTCCAATTTAACTTGTCCGTTAACATTCCAAGATCTACAGCTAGGCTATCACTACGATCTAAACTACTTAAATCTACATCAATTGTTGACTCTGCAGCGTCAACAATTCTAGCACTAGAACGAGTAACTGCTGCTACTTCACTATCAAGGTTTATCAATATCGGGCAATTATTATTCTTCTTAGCCACATCATTCCCTAACACAACATCAACCTCCTTAACCGGGAATTTATCTACTATGGCCAATTTCACATTCCCTGCAAAGGAAGGGCAGATTAAATTAAAATTTTCAATAGCATACGACTTTAGAGTATCAGGAAAACCAGCCAATAACACAAATTCCCCACTTTTCGGTACAAAATTACAAGGTAATGCCTCCCTTAGGATCAAAGATTGCGCTGCACCAGTATCACGCAAAATACGTACTCGTCTTTTCTCGGACGAATTTGCGGAAGAGACACTACCGAAGGACAAATACTTATTAAAACAACCATGTAGTCATTGATTAGCGGACGTTGTTGGGGTCGGTTCTCTCTCTCTCTCTTCCACACCCATCACTGGCCTAACATTAGCATTTTGGGATTTTCTAAACGCATAACACATGCTCTTTACGTGCCCCTTCTTATTGCAAAAGAAGCACGTCAATGTTTTCAATTTCTCTGGATTATATATGTTTTGCCTATTACCTCTGTTAGGAGAAAAATTATTATTAGCATTACCCTGATTATTACCCTGATTATTATTACTTCCATAATTATTTCTGTTAAACACCTTAGCATTATTATTCGGATTAGCATTATTATTCCTACCCTTCTTAACCCAACTAGACTTCACATTTGTCGTTACTCCCCCTAACTCACTCTTATGAGACAAGCAATATTCGTCACTAGCGATGGCTACCTCCTGAACGGTCTCGAGTTTTAACTCTTCGAGGTGGACCTTCAGTTTATCCGGGACACACCTCTTAAACTCCTCCACCAACATTAACTCTTTCAATCTCTCAAAATCTCCCACCTCCTTGGACTTGAACCAATCACTAGCATACTGTTCCTTCGCCCTGGCAAATTCAACAAAAGTTTGTTCCCGACATTTTTCTAAGTTCCAGAAGCGTTGCCTATAAGCTTCAGGGACTAACTCATAGGCCTTCAAGACAATAGCCTTTACACTCTCATAATCTGCTGATAGATCCTCCTCCAGCGTTACATATACCCTCTGAGCTCTTCCAACCAATTTACTTTGTATAAGAGTGGTCCAATACTCTTGGGGCCATTCCAACCTTGCTGCAATCCTCTCAAATGACACAAAAAACTCTGCTACATTATTCTCTTCAAATTTAGGTACAAATTTGAGAGCCTGCGCTAAATTAATAGCAGGCGTTACTAACCTATTTGGGGAATGGGCGGGGGAAAATGAAACTGGGTTTCTCATAGCAATCTCATGCTGCCTCTCCTTTTCTCTTTCCCCTGCCTTAAACTTTTCCATTTCAAATTCCATTTGTCTCAGGGCAATCTGCCTATCCAAAATTTCTACTGACACTACATCATCAGGTTTCACCTCTTGTTCCCCACTTGTCTTTACAGTTTTAACATAATCATAAATGTGCAATAGCAATACACCCTTTCTAATGGACACATCATATTCCAATTCAAAATGTTCTGCTACTATTTCCAAGTCTTCTCTATTTAACTCTGCCAACCTCTCTTGCCACCCCTCTCCTCTAAGGAGTTCGAATACGTTAACAGCCATGATCACTTATTCACACAAAACACTAAATTTACATAAAACAACACCGAGGATGTAAAAAATACACTGCCTAAAAAAAAAATTACCCCAAGAATTAACTTTGCACAAACACAGGTGAATACTCAGGAACGAAAGATCCAGTCACGGTCGCCACTTGTCAGTGCTGGCTTTGACCACCACTCAAAACACTACACTTATCAAATAGTATTCACCAACATACAGTACTAAGTCCACTAAAGGTGGAATAGTAGCCAAACATCAATACGAGTGAAAAGTCAACTCAAGGGGACAAAGAAAATACCATAAAAATTTCCTTAATTTTAATACATAATAACTAGACAGAAATAACACCTGAACCACAATAATACATTAATAAATGATACACACTCAATCTTAACTCCCTGTAAAAGAAAACAATTACACAATTACAGAAAGGTCATCAACACATGCATACTAAATGGAGAGAGGGTCCAGAAAGGAGAAGGCCAACGAAAAGTGAGAACATCCTAACAAATACAAACTAAATATCCCTATCTAGTTGACGATGGCTGGTTTGATTGAAAAGCTTTCACAAGCTCCAGTAATGACGTCAGCTGACTATCACAGGTCGTGATCACGATACTTAAATAGGTATAAATATTATTACCTTGGGACAGAGAGGTTCCCTTGGCTTTTACTGAAC
>NC_090734.1:23158729-23173729 GCF_036898095.1 Palaemon carinicauda | reverse complement strand
AAAAGATTTGTTTGTGTTGGTACATCTCCACACAGATCTCTGAAAGACTTCAGCAAACTTTCCACATCCATAGCCTGATGAGAACCTAAATGCATTAATTTTGCGGAGATATTAATAAAAATTTCAGAATTGGAGAGGTGAGAATCATTACCAATTTGAAAAACACTCTCTGGAACAATAATTGAATCCTTTTTAACTTTTACAGCTGCAAGCACTGTTGACTTTACTTTAGTGCTCTCTGACACAAAAGGCTTAAGTCTATTCACATGAACAAGATGCCTATCTTTCCTTTTACCAGTAGTTTCAATTTCATATACATTATTGCCCCGTCTCTCTACTACAGTATAGGGTCCTTCAAAACGACATTCTAAAGACTTCTTAGTGGGATTAAGCATTGAAATTTGATCACCTGGTTTAAATTCTCTTATTACAGTTTTAACATCAAACCTTTTCTTCATACTATTTTGTGCTTTAAACAGATTCTGATGTGCAAATACTCGAGCCTCCTCCAATTGCTTTTTAAGAGTAACAGCATATTGATCTAAGTCTTTACCTGATTCGTGGTTTTCAAGCCAGACATCGTATAAAACCTTTAATGGTCCTCTAACACTCCTACCATAAAGTAGTTCAGAAGGCAAATATCCCAAACTGTCTTGGTGAGTATTTCTTATGGCGAACAACACAAACGGTAGTCCCTCATCCCACTCCTTCTGATGTTCATGGCAGTATTTAGTCAGAGCCTCCTTAAGCGTCTGGTGAAATCGCTCTAGCGCCCCCTGGCTTTGCGGATGATAAGCTGTAGATATTGAATGGTGAACACCCATAGCCAACATAACATCCTGAAAAAGCTTTGATGTAAAATTGGTACCACGGTCGGTTTGAACAACTTTAGGTATGCCATATTGAGTAAAAACCTTGACAAGGTGTGGAATAGGATTCTTAGTAGTTATATTCCGTAGAGGAATAGCATCTGGATATCTAATACTAGAACACATTATAGTCAACATGTATTGATGCTGTCTTTTTGTTGTTGGTAGAGGTCCAACGCAGTCAATAATAACTTTCTCAAAAGGAACATTACAGACTACTTGAGGGACTAAAGGCACTGGTTTAGGTGCTTGGTTGGGCTTACCTACTTTTTGACAGGTTACGCAACAATTGCAGAATACCTTCACATCACGAAAAAGGCTAGGCCAATCAAAATATTGCAATATACTGTATGCTGTCTTCTTAATCCCAAGATGAGTAGTAGAGACTTCGGGCCACCTTCATCACATGATTTTTCAGAGATGCTGGAACCACCAACTGTTGTTTAACTTCCAAGAGGCAGTTGCCGCTGCGGTACTTCCTCTATATTTCCTCATTAGCACTCCAGCTTTCAAGTAGTAACATGTAGATTCTGCCATACTCTCCTTCTCTGTCAATGCATTCTTAAACAAAGGCTGTAAAGAGACATCGTTAATTTGTTCATGTTTCAAATCTGTGACATTAATTTTATATACATCATTGCATGATGATGTCAATACGTGTCCAACTTTTCCATTACAACCTTTCCTACTCGTAGTATCAAAACTATTCTCCCTAACCACAGTAGGAATATCAGGTTGAACACTTTCATTAAACAAACTATAGAGAGAGTAGTCAAAATCTGTCCCTAAATCTAAACGTACTCCATCTCTCACCTTGTCATCCTCAACTGCAGACCTAGCACCACATTCAACAGCATTGAACTGGTCATCAATACTAGGTACCGATTCGGTCAAAACAATCCCACGCAGGCCTCTGCTGCGTTCAACTACACAAGATGGGAACAACTCAGGTTCCACATCCTCCAACTGCTGAACAGGGCTGACTTCCAAAGGATTATCACATACCACTGGGTCCGGTACCACAAGATTACCTGCAACATCATTTCCAACAAGAACATCTACGCCAGGAATCAGAAGAGACTCGACAATACCCACAATGATATTACCCTTGAATATGCCACAATCCAAATGCACTCTAGCTCGAGGCAAAGAAGTCAAACCACCTATGCTCCTAACTATTACTTTATCATTGGTAAGACAGTCCTCTAACCCAGGTACTGCCCCTCTAACAACTAAACTCTGCGATGAACCGGTGTCCCGCATTAGCTTTACAACAACACCCTCACTATGTTCATCACCAGTACCCAAAACTCCGTCAAAGCAGAATGGTTTGAAACCATCAACACCACCAGCTGACTCAGCATTTATATCACAACAAGAGAAATTAGATTCCTCTGCTTTACTCTTTCTTTCATTCTTCCTAGAATGTTTGGGACATCTAGCTTTCACATGACCGACCTCACCACACGAATAACAAGTTACACTTGAACTAGCACCAGAGCCAAGAGATTTAACAGATAATCTATAAGGACTTGTTGGTGGTAAGTTTTGAGGTGACTTACTTGGTGTCTTCCTGGATTGGTTACCTGAATAGCGAGGTCTTAATAACCTAAAATTTTCAGCAAGTACAGTTGCTCTTTGAAGAGTAGTTACTTCTTTCTCAAATAAATACCTCTGCGTATCAATGGGTATACCTCTTATAAATTTTTCTACTAATATTAGTTCTCTATATTCATCCATGCTCGAAACACCAGCAGACTTTAACCATTTATCATGCATACGCACAATATTATGGGAATATTCAAGATACGACTGGTTGTCAAATTTACGATATTTACGGAACTTTAAGCGGTAATATTCCGGGGTGAGTTCGTACACACGCAAGATAGATTCTTTAATAAAATCATAATCTTTACCTTCTTCTAATGTTAAAGCAAGAAAGGCAGACCGACCTTTACCCTTTAAACCAGGTTGAATAAGAATTGGCCACATTACCTTAGGTAACTCTAAACTATCTGCCAACTTCTCAAATAAAGCAAAAAATTCATCAGGCGAGTTTTCGTCAAAGGAAGGAATCATCTTTGAATACTTAATTACATTATGTCACTATCTTCTAACCGAGCTACACCACCAGTTTCGCGTTCAATTTTAAGTTGTTCTAACTTAAACTTATATTCACGCTCCTCACGTTCTAACCGCTCTTTCCAGTCTCGTTCTTCACGTTCTGACCTCTCTATTCTATCTTTCTCTCTTTCTCTCTCAGCATACTGCAACTCTAACCTCTTTACCTCTAACACTGAACTTATTTCATCACAAAGATCAAACGCTTCTTCAGTTAATATATCATTATCAACCAATTTACTTATAACAAAATGCTTGACTTGTGATTTACGCTATGTTTTCTTGACATCACGAACAAATTCATATTCACGCGCAATAGATAACCAGTCCTCTTTACGTATCGTATGCGAACGCAAATAACCAATAGAGGGTTGACTAACAAAATGCATTCAAATCAAAAGGCTCCATAACTACAATAATTTTTACTATTCAAAACTAAATTTAAATATTAAACTTTACACTTCACTTAAAGATTTTGGTCGCAAAAAACCAATAATACAGAGCAGCCATCAATAGGTCAACTAAAATGAAAACACGTTTCACAAAACTTCGCTCGATTAATATATTTAAAAAATACGCATATGTTCGATAATAGAGGCAATAGGAAAATTTCTGTACATACACGACGTGTAGAATATCCTGGCCAGGTCACCATTTGTTATGATTCGTATTTATGATTCACGATTTCATGTAGCACTTATAGATCATAACAATATTCTTAGAAGTTAGTGCTAATTTACTAGGTTCAGTTTTAAGTTTATAATTTAAAAGGGAGAATAGATAAAATCACTTTTTAACCACTTTTAATTACAATATATATATTCTACACGTATGTACGGAAATATGAAGAAATAATGATAAATAAATTCATAACTTTCTCTTAAATAAATCCACTGGTGTTTCGAAACAAAATGAACAATATCATCTTACCGAATACAAATAAACACTTAAATCCAAGTAATAAATTTAAGAACCGTTAATCACCAATCAGGAAGCAACCTGGACAAAGCAAAACTTTATTGTCAAAGTAAACAATATTTGTTCATCCAAGGACCATGAAAAAAGCAAACAATACTTAAATTACAAATAATTAGTCGCACCATCTAGTGACTGAAAACAATCATACATTTTTAAGGATACCCACTCCATCTAGTGACTGAAAAGAAAAATGAATAAAAAATAATTAATAAATATACAACGGGAACCATAACAATATATATGTATATATATATATATATATATATACACACACACACATATATATATATATATATATATGTACACACACATACATACATATATATATATATATATATATAACCTGATTTATTTTAATTGCCTTTCTCTTTTAGTTCATATTCATTCATTGTATGGCAATTAAGCTATCGCTGTGGACTTTCTTCTCATATAACCCTATGTATCGTTAACTATGCTATGCTCTTTACGTAATGACCGTTAGATTTCTAAGTCGTAGTCTCGAAAGTCTGTATGAAATTGTTTCAAGGCTCCATTTCCTTTAAACTTCGTATTCTAAGATAAACTACTTAGTGTTCTTGAATGGAAGATACTAATTTTAAATATAAGTAAATTTTCTAAATGTTTAGATAAGTATGCATCACACTAACACACACATATATACATTCAACCCTCCCCACAAGGTCTCTTTCATAACAACAAACAGCCAGTTCGGATATTTCTGGTATATTGATGTTACGCAATGAACAGTACCTCTTGGGGTATCCGTTCTCTGCAGGGTATAACTATTTCTTCCCCCCTACTGCTCTGCGTGGCAGAAATTATATATATATATATATATATATATGTATAGTATTTATATATATATTATATATATATATCAGGCAGTAGGTTGGCCAGGGCACCAGCCGCCCGTTGAGATACTACACTAGAGAGGTATTGGATCCTTTGACTGGCCAGACAGTAATGCATTGGATCCCTCTCTCTGGTCACGGCTTATTTTTTCTTTGCCTACACTTACACAGAATAGTTTGGCCTATTCTTTACATATTCTCGTCTTTCCTCATACACCTGACAACAATGAGATACTTAACACTTCTTCACCCAAGGGGATAATTACTGTACTGCAATTTGTTCAGTGTACTTTCCTCTTGGTAAGGGTAGAAGAGACTCTTTAGCTGTGGTAAGCAGCTATTCTAGGAGAAGGACACTCCATATTAAACCTCTGTTCTCTAGTCTTGGGTAGTGCCATAGCCTCTGTACTATGGTCTTCCACTGTCCTGGGTTGGAGTTCTCTTGCTTGAGGGTACACTCAGGCACACTATTCTATCTTATTTTTTTTTCTTCCTCTTGTTTTTTTGAAATGGTGTGTTGGGCAGGCTTAATAGAAGGGCCATGGATGCCTGGTGGTTTATCAAGAGGTTGTCTTTTCCTTTTCTGATTCTTTTTTCTTCTCAAAACCATCCTTACTGTCCTCCCTTCAGTTGAAGTGGCTATCCTGGAGGGGTATTTAGCCTTGCATGGTGTATCGGCTCCTCCATGTTGACCAGTTTTTCCGACTTTTTACTATAGTCTATGGGTATCATCAATCACTTTGTTTATAATTCTGTACGTATTGTTTTTGTTATAATTCTGTTAATCTAGTTTTTAAGTATGATGTCTCTTTTTTATTTCTATTAATTCTTATGCTGTCTGGAGACTTTGAGCGAAATCCGGGGACCAGTACGTCAATGTCGTCTTCTGTATTGCAATATTCGTGGTCTTCATGCAAATATCCAAGACCTTACAGTTGCGTCCAGAAAGTATGATATTCTTTTGTGCTCAGAAACTTAGGTTTCTAATATGAGGCACTCATCTGAGCTCCTTATAACTGGTTTCAAGAAGCCAATAATGTTGAAACGTGATGCCATCCCTAGGGCCAGGGGAATGGCGGTGTATATTAAGACCGAGTACCCTACTTCTCATAAGTCCTGGCTATCAATGTGGATGTCATGAGATTCAGGTAATAAAAGTTTGTGGCAGGCATAACAATTTTTATTTATGTTCGATCTACCGGAATCCAGACATGGATGATTCTATCTTCGATTGTCTTCTTACCATTATGGCTAAGATACAAGAAGATGATAGAAAGGCTTCTTTTGTCTTTGTTGGTGATTTTAATGCTCACCATAGGGAGTGGTTGAGTTTTATATCTCCTACCGATCGCCATGGCTTAAGAGCCTTAGACTTTGCCTCTGAATCAGGCTGTGAGCAAATCATAAATGAAGCTACTCACAGGTCTGGTAATTGCTTGGACCTTGTATACACTGACTCCCCTGGCGTTATAACTGGTAAGGTTGGTTCTCCAGTCGGGACATCTGATCATGCCTTGATTTCATTATTAGTGAAGGACTGAGCAGCCTGTCCCTGATATATCATATTCTTGTAAAATTTATATGAAATCCCAAGCAGACTGGAATGGGATTTTACATGATCTTTTGTGCTTGAATTGTCACAATTATATAATAGTGTAGATCCTGTTGTCCCTTTGAATGAGAATCTAGTCAACATAATTGATAGGCGTATCCCTTCTCGTGTGCTAAGGTACCGAGTGAAGGACAAACCGTGGTTCAATGATGATTGTAGACGTGCTTTTTTGGAGAAGCAGGAGGCCTATCAACTTTGGAATGGTAACAGATCAGATTTGACCTGGAACAACTATACTCAGGAGTACAATTTAACCATAAAAGAAACACTTTCTGGTACAACTCAGAAACATAAATGGTGGTCTACCCTTAAATCTGCACTCTTTGGTGTAGATGCAACAGTTCCTCCTTTACTTAAACCAGATGGCTCGGTCACTCACTGTCCAAAGGAAAAGGCAACCCTTTTGGCTGATGTTTTTGACAGTAAACAGAGTAATGAAAAACTTGAACTTCCTCATTCCTGTTTTCCTGAGGCTAACTAACTAGTTTAGCTTTTCGATCTCGTGAGATTAAAGCTCTGTTGATGGACCTTGATGCTTATAGAGGTGTAGACCCAAATGGTATTTTTCCTTTGTTTTTTATAAAGACAGCAGATTTCTTAGCTCCAAAGTTATCTGTTATTTTGCGCAAGTTAGGCAAGAAGAGGAGCTTTTAACACTAGTTGGAGAATTGGTAATGTTACTCCTCTATGTAAATGTATTTGTGGTAGCTCAAGTCCCACTGATTACCGCCCAATTTCCATAACTCCCATATTATCTAAAGTTTTTGAACGTCTTCTGGCAAAACGTCTTAATAGGTTTGCTGAAAGTAATCATCTATTCCCTAGTTTGCAATTTGGTGTTCGTAAAGGCCTTGGAGCATGTGATGCCCTTCTTACAATCTCCAATGCTGTACAGAAATCCTTGATTGTGGTCGGGAAGTTCATATGATTGGCCTTGATTTTAGTGCTGCCTTTGACCGTGTTAATCATGAGGCCCTTGTTTTCAAACTGAAACAGTTGGGAGTGGGTGGGTCGTTTCTTAGCAATATTATTGATTTTTCAAGTAATAGATCTCAAAGAGTTGTTGTTTATGGGCACCATAGTGATTATAGGAATGTGATATCCGGTGTTCCACAGGGTAGTGTTCGTGGGCCCATTACTTTTCATACTATATACACATGACATGTGGTTTGGCCTAGAAAACAAGCTTGTTGCATATGCAGATGATGCTACTCTCTTTGCATCAATTCCCATCCCCTGAATGTAGATCTAGGGTTGGTGAATCCCTTAATAGAGATTTAGCTAGAATTAGTGAATGGTGCAAATTATGGGGTATGAAGTTGAATCCAAACAAAACTCAAAGTATGATTGTAAGTAGGTCAAGGACGGTGGTTCCTCAACATCCGGATCTCAGTATTGATAATGTTTCTTTAAATATGTATGACTCTTTCAAAATTTTAGGTGTGATTCTCGACAGTAAATTTACTTTTGAGAAACATATAAGGTCTGTGTCTTCTTCAATTTCACAAAAAATAGGCTTATTGAGAAAGTCTTTCAAGATTTTCGGTGATCAATCTATTCTGAAGAAGTGTTTTAATTCTTTCATTCTACCTTGTTTTGAGTATTGTTCTCCTGTCTGGTCTTCAGCTGCTGATTCTCATCTTAATTTGTTGGACAGAAACTTACGGTCTATTAAATTTCTTATTCCTGATCTAGATATTAATCTCTGGCACCGTCGTTCAATTAGTTCATTATGTATGTTGCATAAGATTTTTCACAACTCTGACCATCCTTTACATTCAGATCTCCCTGGACAATTCTATCCTGTTCGTAATACTAGGCAGGCAGTTAATTCTAATAGCCAGGCCTTCTCCATCACGAGGCTCAATACTACGCAGTACTCTAGAAGTTTTATTCCAGCTGTGACCAAGTTGTGGAATGATCTACCTAATCGGGTCGTTGAATCAGTAGAACTTCAAAAGTTCAAAGTTGGAGCAAATGCTTTTTTGTTGACCAGGCGGACATAGTCTTTTTATAGTTTATTTATGACATATTTGTTTTTTATGTTGTTCATAGTTTATTATATGACATGTCTGTTTTTGACGTTGTTTCTTATTTTAGAATGATTTATTGTTAATTTGTTCTCTTCATTTATTTATTTCCTGATTTCCTTTCCTCACTGGGCTATTTTTCCCTGTTGGAGCCCCTGGGCTTATAGCATCTTGCTTTTTCCAACTAGGGTTGTAGCTTGGATAGTAATAATAATTATAATTATAATATTCTTACTATTTAGTGTCTAGGGGAGAATACCAGAGAGTTAGGTTTTGTTGGGAAATATATTCTCTTGTAGCGTCAAGAATATTCCTTGTATCATTTATAGAAACTCTCCAATACCACTCCCTCTTCAGACAGATTAGTCCCATTTTCCAATTCCGGTATAGCTCTTCAAACATTTCTGTAGGCTTGAATCACTAGTGCTACAATTGCCGGACTACATAGTACACGTCATCAATCACCCAGCTGAATCTGGTAAACTACAGCTTTAAATAGTGTACAGACCGGCGTGACATTATCCCACTTATGAGGAGTCGTATGTGATTTTTTTTTTTTTTGTCGTATGAACTAATCCCTATGATCTGTAAAAGTGGTAGGGGTCCCTTCATCCCGTCTTCGCCGTTGCATAGAATTAGTTTCTAGGACGGGCCTTATAAACTAAAAAGCTCAGACTTCATCTACTATTGTACCATGACTAATTAGCACGACAGCCATAATGTCGAAAATTTACGTTAGTTTTGTCAAATAAACACGTGGCGAAGTTTTCAATATAAAAAAAATCCATCAGCAATTTCATAATAATCATCATCATCATCATCATCATCATCATCCACTGCAGGACAAGGGCCTCAAAATCTCCTTTCTTTCGCATCTGTTTATGGCATAAGGAGTCTATGGTTTATGGTCTTAAGACTCATGTCTATAGTATTCCCGCCAATTATCTTAGCTTGGTCAATCCATCTACTCTTGTTCTTGCCTCTGCTTCTTTTACAATCTAAATTGACCATTTCTTTTATTCTTAATTTCTGCTCTTATTATATGTCCTGCCCATGACCATCTCTTCTTCTTGCATGTTGTTAGGATAATCTCTACTTTATTGTATATATATATGCATATATATATATATATATATATCTATATATATATATAATATATACATATATATATATACATGTACATATATATATATATATATATGTGTGTGTGTGTGTGTGTATATACATATATATATATATATATATATATATTTATATATATATATATATATATATATAAATATATATATATATATATATATATTGTGTAAAGATTAGGGACGTGTTAATAACAAGGTATGGTTATCCTTCCCCGATCTCAGTGTACTCCAACTGAAATGTTTCTCGTTGAACAATTCCAGGAGCAACCATTATATGACGTGAGGTCCTACAGTGGGAATTGGGAGGGGATGGAAAAGTAACGGGCGGACCATCAGGACGACATTACTATCTCACCTAAAAATAGATTTTTCCTATATCAAAATCCGTTTTTCGGACTCGAGCCATGTCATCCTAATGGAAGAGTACTAGACAATTATCATTCTTAGCTGTAGCCAGAATAGTGATTGAAAGGGAATATTCGGAATGATTTTTTAATATGTGCAGATCTTTCATTCTGGTGGGGAAAAGTTTTTATATTAATTACAACAGAATTTTGGATTTATGTTTTTACAGTCAGCACCTGGAAGATTACAGATCATTCATTATAATTAACACCAAGAGATCTTTTCATGTTTTTAAGTTATTTAGAAAAACTAATTCCTTTCATATAAGGAATGAGAAATCTCTGTATAAAAAAAAAGGATGAATAATATTGTTTTAGTTCTCTAAAACCTATATCTGGTCAGATATGTAATGCATAATCTAGTATATTAGAAATATAAATCTCTGCTCTCAGCAGTTATCTACAATGTACGTTTTAAGAATCACAAAAGTACTGGTCACCTAAGTAACTTTAAATATTGATCTTTGAATCATGCTGGATTCAACATCTGAAATCATTTAAAAAATTAACTTAGCTTAGGGAAGATTTTGGTGTCAGGGAAGTAGTTTGACCTTTTTGTTAAAGAAGAGTGATATAGAATACTACACCTTAGTTATATCTACACGTGTATTAAATTTTACTGTTACTTATTTTTCTCACTCACACTCTGCATTGTCACGTGAATACGATCGTAATCAGGAAGAAGCATATAATAAATCATCAAAAAGTTAACCGCTACAATATCTGATCTTGATTTATAGATGCACATGAACATGACTATAGTCAACTCTTTTTGTAAGGCAGATTTGTGCCATTTTAGCTCGTAAAAAGTCTCCTGCTTGCTGATTAGCAGGAAAGTTTTGCGACCTAAAAGGGCACCGCTGCGAGTCAGTGCGAATGCGCCTCATTAAAAAAAATAGTATAGATACGTTAATTGATACTTACCCTTATGTAAACGAGTGTAATCATATAGAGAAATAATCTAATGAGTTGTTAAATCATGATCCAAAATAATTTTTGAATATTCGTGTTTTTTCTTATTAGAGATAAGGAAAAAATAGCAGAAATGACAAAAGAAAAAATACCGAAAATGACGCTGGCAATGTTTGTTTTGGTTTACTTCACTCTATGATAAATAGAAAAGAAGTAAGGACAAACTATCTTTAAGGGAATCAGTTTCCCATATAAGTATATCCTCTACTGTTGATATGGAAATTTGATTTCAATAATACTCTAGCACTCACTATTCCTAATTTTGGTTGCATATATTGATTAAGACATTATATGTTGTTTAGCTTCTTAGAACTAAATTAAAGCATTAATAGAACTTGTTGCAATCTTTTTAAGGAGGGATAAGTTTTTTCTTCTTCTTATATTTAGCCAGGCAATTTCTTACCGAAATATTCTGTTTTAATTCCTCCAAATGAGAATAATTATGCTCATTGATAACTATATATTATCAAATGCGAAAATAGATATGAAGAATGTTTATTAATTTCTCTGATGTATGAAGTGAGAATAACAGTCACCAATCCTAAATACTATAAGCAAGCATCTAATAACATAAATTTGCTTATAATTATTTAAATTATTTCAATGAATATATATTGGTACTGCAAACATACAATCAGCTTCATTCAGCGAAAAAGATATCAGATACATTATTTGGGAACAGCTACAATCACAATATACGAGACAAAGACGCTTTGATTTTGTACGAAGATTGTCAGGCAAATTATCAAATCAATAAGAATGCGAGAACGTTGAATTAATTATTTGCAGATTAATCAGTCTTATAAAAAAACAAATTCATATCTTTATCTATTCATGCTAACGGATAGTTCATTTTATTATAATAATATATTTAAAGTATTTAGCAATACTATTTTGATGGGGGCAGATATTCTTTGTTAAAATTAAAAAAAAAAAAAAAAAAAAAACGCTGAATTGTTTCTCGTCTGACTCATGGCACGATATAATATAATACTATATTGGTATTATTATTAATTTCTAAAGTTTCAAAGAAGAAATAGGCATTAATTCAATACGTAGATGCAATGTATATTTAGAAATATGATATTTGTGTATGAGATGACTCGTATAAGCATTCCATTTAATTTATTAATAGCAAAGATATTGAATTATCCAAGGAAATACACGAAATCTGAAAATATTATATTTTTCATCCAGAGGATCTTATATCATAAAAAGAAAAAATATAGTAGATGTGCAAGCCTTTTTTAGTAAAAAGGTAAAAGTTTAAGGAACATTTTCAAAGAAGTAATTCTAAAAAAATCTTATGAATTAGGTGTGAAGCTCTGATTAGGTTGAGATATGTATCTTGGAGGAAAATTGCCGATAGTTCTTGGTTGAAAAATCATTATGGAAAGGAGCAAGTAGTGAAAAAAAATGCAACTAAAATAGTGAAATTTGATATTTCCATTTAATATTTGATATTCCATTATTCTAAGATACAAATAATAATATGATTCATTGATTAATATTTCAATTATTCGTCTCCATATCGTCTGAATTTGCACATTTACCATATATTTTATAACTATGGCATATCTTTGGATGCCTTTAGTAGCATCTTTCGCCAAATCTGCAATTCCCTCTTTTCAGCAAATTGCAGACTATATCTTTCTTTTCTTTTTTTTTCTTGTTCTTGCTCTTCCCTCAAAGTATGTAGGTTCGGGTAGAGTCTTGTTGGTCTATTATTTGTTTCCATCTGATAATTTATTTCTTCGTAAGTATGTAGTTGAGTGGCATTATAAGTTGTATCAATGATTTCCTCTGCATCCTTAAATATATCCTGTTAATTTTTCTCTTCTTCTTCTTCTTCTTCTTCTTCTTCTTCTTCTTCTTCTTCTTCTTCTTCTTCTTCTTCTTCTTCTTCTTCTTCAGCTATTTGCAGATTCAGTCTCGACTTAATTATAATTTTCTATCCAGACTAAGCATGTTGAGCAGAATACCTTTGTGTCTCTATTTCTTAATTTTTGCTGTATTTCAGCACATATAGGGTATGTTGGTATATGACAAGCATCGCATTTTCTGATCAGTTGTTCAAGATTAATAATGGAATACCATATCTTACATTCTTTTTCCCAATGCATCAAACAGCATATTCACCATATTGGACTTCTTATTGTTCTTTGACGGAATGATTGATGTAGACTTTCTTTGTCTCTTTATCACCTGGATCTTCTTTGGAATTTCTTCTATTATGTTGCTGATGTTTTCAGCAGATTTGCTCCAGTTTCTTGGATCATTATGTTTCAATATGTCTGATAATATTTATCCGTCACACTGGTTGGAGTTACTAGTGACCTCTGTTACCAGATGGTCGAGTTCTTGTTTCACCAACTCATGGAATTTACTTTTGCTGATTGCAGCAATTTCCCTCCAAGCTTTGCCTGTGTTATAGAGCGCCATCTTGATCAGATTTTTAGTAATTCAGAAGATAACTATCCTATGCCGACGTTTTATCCCTGTTTTCTGACCCCAAACTAATCACTGACTATTCACGAAAACTTGTAGCTATATTGCACTCGATAGCCTTTTGTTATCCGCGTTAAATCAGCTAATTTCCTGGATCAGAGAATGGGACTCACTAGAATACAGTAACACTAAGCACAGCAAAATGTAGAAGAAAAAAAGGAAAAGAATGAAACGATGTTCTTTGGAGATTGTGTCCCTTGAAATATATATATATATATATACATATATATATATATATATGTGCGTGTTTATATATATATATATATATATATGTGCGTGTTTTATATATATTATATATATATATGTATATATATATATATATATATTAATATATATATATATATATATATATATAAATATATATATATATATATATATAATATATATAGAAATATATACATATACATATATATATATTTTATATATGTATATATACATATATATATATATGTATATATATATATATATCCATACATACATATATATATATATATATATATATGTATGTACAAATATATATATATATATATATATATATGTATATAACTAATGCAGACATTTCTATTTTACTTCAGGAAAATCCTTCGGACGTATTCGTGGTCGTGTCTCGTCTTTGGCCATTTTCATCACCACTTTGGCCACTGGGGATTGGCGACGTTGGGAGAATTAATGCTGATCACTCACAGCGAACGTACTTAGTATTAGTGGTTCAGACTATGCTCTATCGGCTCTTTCATGGCAAAATGGGTAGGCATTTGGCAGTGATCAGTTATCCCAAACCGTTGTATGGTATATGAAGACTGCATATGATGGACAACCAGAATTTAATTTGTGTCCGATCATTTTCTTGCCAATTATGAAAAACCTTCGTATTTTTACAGCTTTTATTACCAATAACACAATACTTTTGTTTCTTAAAGGAGGAAGATAAATTTTACAGTACTGCAAGTTCTTATCACAGGTGTTAATTAAGTTGACCTCCGAGTGCATAAACTCTAATGGCTTCACCTTCACCTGGATTAAGCCGCCTACAGGGAAAGTTCGCTTCATTGTCCTAATGGACGATTATGTATATAAAATAATAATAATATATATGTTACGAATTATGATATACTTCGTATATATGGAAAGGATCATCTCCCAATTAATTCGAAATATAGAGCCCTAGTGGTTTATAATGATATCAATGCATCTTGACACTTTTTCTAAATCGACACACCACCTACTACATCAGATAAGAAGGTAGGAATTAAAAAAAAACTTTCTATTATTTCTAATGTAAAAATAATGTTGTTCCCCATATTTTTTTTACATATTAAAATGCAAATGGTCATGTAAAAGTTTTTTTTTTTATATGTTGACATAACAAATAAAGTATTAATTCTCAATAGTATAAAGTAGTGAATTTTTTGTGCCATATTATGAATGTGGCATAATAGACCCAAAATGGTATATTTATTTTGAAGAATTCTTTTGAGGACAGGAAAACAGAAATAGATATTTTTCATCGGCCATT
>NC_090734.1:23139271-23153229 GCF_036898095.1 Palaemon carinicauda | reverse complement strand
TTAACAATTAACATTTTTTCATATGAACATAAATGTCTAAAAATTCATACACTGAGACAGAGTTTAATATTGATAAAATTCATAACGGTAAACACCACACTCTTAACGAGAGAGAGAGTAAAAAAATATATATATATTCACACTCTTTGGGGCTGGAGGAAACCATCCCCTGCTCCATTTAAATTAGCGACTACAATAACAATATCATCACTCAGCTACTGTAGGGAGAGCAGCTTCGCTGGACTCCTCATCAAAGGGAGGGAAATCGAGCTCTTGTCCCCAACCTAAAAAATAGGTAAAAACTATTTTCTACCTAACAACTACCTCCTACTTGTCACCACGACCTCCAAAGCTCTCGGAACTGCCCACGTCGAGGATTACTAGGACGTGTTTACGCATAGATTCCCACGTCGGCGCCGAAAACCGCCTAAGAGAATACACAGGAATCACAAATAACCGCAGATGGCCGAAATACATCTGTTTCAAGCCATCAAACTTGGCGTTGCAATCCTCTAAAACGCTCACATAAGCCAGCTGCTGCTGTAGGTCAGGGGAGTGGTGAGCTCGAACTGTCTCTTCAAGCAATCGAGTTCCTTGCACGTAAACACAGGTGTCTCTTCTTACCAAGGACTTGAAAAACACAGAAAAGAAATAAGTGTTAAACTAGACACTTATAATCTTTAAGCGAGCGGGGAGGAGCATAAAACAGCACTTCAAAAGAAAAAATATCAAATTTACAACTGAAACCTTATTAACAAAACCTTATGCTAATTTTACATAAAACAAAAATGCAGTAACAAGGTTGACGTAAACAAAAATAAAGTATGTTAATACATAATATATATATATATATATATATATATATATGTGTGTGTGTGTGTGTTTGTGTGTGTGTGTATGTATGTATGTATGTATGTATATTAATGAGTTTTCTAGGTCTATTTTGTAATAAAATATTGTGAATAAAGTTTTGCCATATTTTAGTTCAACCTTAAACAAAAAGTTTCTTGCTCTCAACAGATTTATTTCAATAAAATATATTGAGTTCACGGACTGTTAGCATGATAATTTATATTTGACTTCATGTTGTTTTATCATGTTTGCCATTATATTATTCCAAGATACCAAAGTGAAATTCTTGAAAAACATATATAGTATCATTGGTTCTTAGCTACACACTATATTATTACTTTGTAATTTATTTTATATTTTCCTTCCCTTGTCCAGACTATGTATGTATAATTTCATGTAATTTTCTTATAAAAAAGTCTACGAATTGGTTTTGATTTAAAAATATTTTATATATAGTTAATGGATTTAATACTATTCTGGTCTTTCACTTTATTAGTTTTTATATCTCTAAAACTTAATTGAAAATTACAGTATTCTAATTTGAAATATAATTTTCTTTCGATGAACTTCATCATTGTTTTATTAAGATTAGATATGGTTACCCTTATTCATCCTTTGCTGCTTAGTTAAAAGTTAAGAAATATCGGCTTACAAACCATCTTGTCAAGCTGCAAGGAATTAAAACATACATTAATGATATAAAAATTTCAAATAATATACTAAAATACGGCTATGTCGAAAAAAAAAAGTTAAAGAAGGAAGATAGAGGGCTTTAACAAAATAGGATTTTCTTTTTGATTGTGAAGACAAAAACTGGATTTGAGAATTATGGTAAAATAAAATGTACTTTATATAAATTACATATAATAACAAGAATTAGAGGAGTGTACTAAAGGTCGGGATCACTAAAGAAAAACATTCAAAGGGAAGAAAACAATGGACCTCTTATAAATTTCCTGTATAATTGTGGGTTAATCATACACCCTTGTGTTTCTCGCTAGTTGATACTCTACTAGCTTTAATAGTTTATAATCGTTCATAGGAATGACTTCTTTTGTAGCAGAACTCTCTCTCTCTCTCTCTCTCTCTCTCTCTCTCTCTCTCTCTCTCTCTCTATGGCTTTGACCAGCAGTGAAGGGACAATTGGACGGGGATACGAGGAAGAAAAATAACAAACAAGGTAATACTTACCCTTGTCTTGCATATGGTAAGTCCAATACTACAAAACAGTATTTTGGGACCATTCAACCAGATGTGTATTATAAAATCTCTCTCTCTCTCTCTCTCTCTCTCTCTCTCTCTCTCTCTTTTACTTAACCAACAGTGAAGGAACAATTGGGTGGAGATATAAGGAGGAAAGATTACAAACGAGGGAATACTCTCTCTCTCTCTCTCTCTCTCTCTCTCTCTCTCTCTCTCGCTGTGACCAATAGTGATGGGAAAATTGGACGGAGATACGAAGAGGGAAGATACCAAACGAGGTAACACTTATCCTTGCCTTGCACATGGTATGTCCCATACATCAAGATGGGTTTATGGGGACCATTTAACAAGATGTGCATTATAGAATCTCTCTCTCTCTCTCTCTCTCTCTCTCTCTCTCTCTCTCTCTCTACTAGCTATTGAACCAAGAGTATCCTGTTTCCCTTTAAATGGAAATACGTAAGGTAATGAATCTGTTGGATCTTATTGGTTCCTCGTTGTTTATGACTAAATAAATCTAACTAGAAGCCCTACGTATATAGGACTAATATATTCCCTATATTAGTTTATTTTTTAGTGTAATAAAACAGATTGCGTTTGAACTAGTTTCAAAACTATTCCATTTACATTCTTGGCAAAATTTTCAGACATCTTTTGTAAAATTCATGAAGATAAGCTATTAGTGAGACTAGCGATAGTTAGCTGATGATTCGATCTGTCCTATTAAGTGTCATATAATTTTTTGTTAAGTTGTTTTGAAAACGTAATATCACATTACTAATTATTTCTAGTAGTAGAAGAAGTAGTAAGAGAGAGAGAGAGAGAGAGAGAGAGAGAGAGAGAGAGAGAGAGATTAACTCCCGTGATTATCCTCTCAAGTTCGAACTGGGACTTGATAAACCATAAATGCTGATGCTTAAACTCTGCCGGGAGAAATTGGCTCGGAGTTTGCATCAATCGGATAATTACACTCGTCCCAAACTATTCTTGACTCAATAAATATTTCCCTTCTCAAAGTTAAACAACTTAAATTACCAACATAAGCAAGAGTGGTCTTGTTAGATTGTATATGTTTCTAAGGAATTCATGCATAATATCTTTGTGGTCTCATTCAAACTTCTTTGTACAGGTTTTCGTCTAAAAAAGCTGGTGCACGAAATTTAAAATTATTGTTTTCTTCATTTATATCAGAGCATAGTTTCTTGTTCTTATCTTTTTAGGTTTGTCAACAGTTATATATAAATCGATGGTTTTACTTATAAAATAAACATACTTAATTTTGTTAAATTTAATGATATACGTTAAAAATCGACAACCATGAGAACTGCCAGCCGGCGATCGCATCTGTTAGCATGCGACGTGTGAGAGGGCGATGCATTCGAGAGTGACAGGGGAGGAGAGTGACAGTTGGCAATCACCGAAGCCAGCGAGTAGCGCATTGACAAGCTTCAAGCAAGAGCATAGCAAGCTGGCGAATATTGAGTTAGGAAGCGGTGAGTTGGGGATTGGTGAGTTGGGGAGCTGCGAAATGGCGAGTAACCTGCTGGAAAGCGTCGGTCTAGACTCAGGCAATGGTGCACAACCGTTGGCCCGCGGGCCGCATGCGGCCCCCAGTGAAGCACATGGCGGCCCTCGAAGTTATCATAGAAAACACAATATATCACTCTCTGTCCAGTAAAACAAAATAATGAATATAAACATATTACACCGTCTTATGATATAATCAAATAGTAAATTGTACTATATGACACACACACACATACATATGTATGTATGTATGTATATGTGTCTGTGCATATATATATATATATATATATATATATATGTTTCATACATAGACATACATATTATATATATATATATATAATATTATTATCTTTGTGTTTTCTTGTTTATTGTTGAATTATCTCGTTATCTATAATCAGTTCATTCACTAATTCATTATTTCATCGCCATCCTCGAACACGAAAGCAGTCGAGACAAGAGGTGAACGCGTATGGCTGTCTACAACGTTGTCCAGACGGGAGTAACCTCGTTGTTGTGAAGGGAAGGTAACCCCCTGAAGTTATATCTAAATTAATAGTTATCATAATTTTGAATACTATTCTCTTTTTAAACAGATGCGATTTCTGTTTTTGTTTTCTTGTTTTTCTTTTTTTATTGAATTTTACATTCATAATTATGGTTTCCTAATACATCTAAATTCCAGTTTAAAAAGTTTGTAAAATTATTATTTGGCAACATTCCAAGTTAGCCAATTTGTCTGAGCTCCAATAGTTTCTTTGCAGTCTAAAATAGGAGATATTGCTACAAGGCCAGGCATTTATCATTGTAGTGTTTTCAAGATTAATTTTGCTTAGCTACTATGGCTTCTGGTACTTCTGTGGACAAAAACTCAAGTCGAAAAAGAAAGCTTGAAGATGAACTAGAAAATTTCAAGAAATATGGACTGATAAATATTTCTTTGTGGAAAACAGTGGAAAAAAAATCATTTACTTGATATGCCAGAATAGTGTGGCACGTTTGTAAGGAATACAATTTGCAAAGGCATTATCTGACATAGCACAAGCCTTATGAAAAATTTGTTGGTGAACTAAGAAAGCAGAAAATTAAATCACTAATGCAAGGTTTTCATGTGCAGAAAAAATATGTTTATTCAGAAAAATAAAGAGGCACAGGACGTAACAGAAGTGAGTTATGAATTGCAAACCTGATTGCTAAACATTCCAAGGCATTTTCAGATGGGGATTTCATTAAAAAGTGTATTCTACTTGCTGCTCAACACTTTCTCCAGATGTTTTGAAAAAGTTTGAAAATATCAGTTTGAATCGTTATGACAGTGCTAACGTCATATTGTTGATTTGTCGGGTGATATAGTAGACCAGTTGAAGGAGAAAAGTAAACAATTTGTGTACTTCTCCTTAGCCACTGATGAATCTACTGATGTTACATCTACGGCTCAGCTACTTTTATTTTGTACGTGGTGTGACAGAGGACTTTTCTATTCTATTCATTGAAAGGGCAGACAACTGGTAGTCATCTACTTAATGGACTTTTAGAACAAATTTCAGTAATTGAGTTAGATTTGGACAAGTTAGTAGGAATATCAACTGATTGGACTCCTGCAATGATAGGCAAGCAGAATGGATTGGTGCAGCTATTGATTAAACACCTTGGAGAGCGAAAATATGAACTGAAACAATTCATTGCATAATACATCAACAAAATTTGTGTTGAAAAGAACTGGACTTTGATCCTGAAATGTATGTTGTAGTTTCTACAGTCAATTTTATCAAGTCACGTTCAGCTTTGCATCACCGGCAATTCAAGCAATTTCTTGATGAAATTGAAGCAGAATATGGCGATTTAGTGTTTTTCACTCAAGTAAGGTGGTTAGCAGGGGAAATACGCTGAAAAGATTTATCAGTCTTCTGGATGAAATTGAGATATTTCTTAATGAAAAGAATAAGATGGTACCAGAACTTACAAATGCTGACTGGCTTTGTGATTTGTCATTTCTTGTAGATCTCACAAGTCATTTAAATAACTTGAATCATAAACTTCAGGGGAATAACCAACTTATTTCTCAGCTAGCCAATTATGTGACAGCTTTCGAACAAAAACTAGAATTGTTTCAGTTACAGATAGTTAAAGGAGAGTTAGGACACTTCCCAAATTACAGACTTATGTGTGAGAAACACAGAGTATGCAATAGACATGAATATTATGCAGCAAAATTAGGAAAACTTTTGGAGGACATTGAGAGCCGATTTGAGGACCTAAAGAAAGAAGTCAATGATTTGAAGTTGTTCAGCAACCCCTTTTCTGTATCTCCTGATGAAGTACAATTCGAAGCACAACTCGAACTGATTGATCTTCAGAATAATGACAGCCTTCGTACCAAGTATAATGAAGGGGACTTGCTCAACTTTTATAATTGCTTGGCCAAAGATCAGTTTCCTTATTTGAGAAACAAAGCTGCTATTTATGCAAGCTTATTTGGCTCTACCTACATATGTGAACAAACATTTAGTCTGCTCAACCAGACCAAGTCAAATATTCGTAGCAGGCTAAGTGATCAAAATCTGCACTCTGTTTTAAGACTGGCAACCACAAATTTCCATCCTAACATAAAAAAAACATGTACATGAATCTCAGTGTCAAAAATCTCATTAAACAAAACAGGTGAGCAACTGTGTTTTTTTATCTTTAAACATTCTACAAACTATTTATCATTTCATGTAAAATCTAGTCTAGTGGCCCTCGACTAGATATATGTTTGATGATGTGACCCGAAGTAGCTCAAAGAGCATTGACAGATAGGAGACGTCTAGGCAAAGGCCGAGATGTTGAATGACGAGCTGGCGATTGGTGATCTGAATAGCAGTGATCATATGACGAGTAATTGTGAGCTGGGAACTGCGGGATGCGGTGAAACGACCAGCCAGCAAGCGACGATCACAAGCTAGGAAAGTGATGATGAGAAGAGAGACGGTCCCAAGCTGGCGAGAGGACGATCATGACGGAAATGGTGATCATGACCAGGAGAATAGTGAAGAAGACCATCGATCTCTGGAGCTGTCTCCACCACACAGTGCGAGGGCAAACTTCTGGACAAGCGGAAATGATGCTTGTCCTTGGAGGATGAAGAGATCCTATGAAGTTGTACGTTCTCAATGTCGGCAGAAGGTCGGTGTTGGATGGGCAGGCTAGGGCAGTGGTGTCATTGGTACGCATAAGTACCTGGAGCAGGTGAATGCAAGAGATAGGCCTAGCATACAGCAAGAGCATAAATCATGGCAACCAAAGGTATAAGTATTTCCACTTTGGAGGATGCCGGAGAAGGACCTCTATGGCCTCGCCGCAGCAGGAGTTCCGCAAAGACGTCCTTAGAAGGAGGACCTGCCACACCACCAGCAGCCAAATCTGCAAAAGATCAGAAAGAGAGATGGGCTCTCTTGAGGGAAAGGTCAAAGTTTCTTCTCTAGGGGAAGCAGTCCAGTCCCCAGATCCCGAAGGTTGCCCTGGAATTAGTTGGTCTATGATCCTACTTGACAACCTCTCGTACGAGGTCGATCAAGCACGAGCTTTGGGAAGAGACAGGGGGATCAAGGAAGATGTCTGAGGCTTCTTCGTTTTCGAGGGAGACCCCAAAGGCAAAGAGTCCCTCTTGGACCACTTCTTTTGCTGGCGCCCAAATCTCTTCCAATGGGAGGGAAACCACTCTTTACACTCTTCACAGGTGTTACACTGGTCACAGTGGCGTCCCATACAGGTCAGAAACAATGAAAGAAGGGTTGGTCTCGAATGAGAAGTAGATCAACTCAAGGAGAAGTCCCCGCGGAGGACAGCAGAAGAATGCGTATACACACTTGAAAGAGAAAAATATCCTGCAAGACAAGAGCCCCAAAAGTATTTTCAAAGAACAAAGAGCAGACATATCTGTTCTCCTCAAAGCCAGAAGAAAATGTGTCTGGAATGCACTGGTATATGAGTGAGAGGGATAGCTGGCAACCCGCACTACCCCTCACGACTCACCAAAAATGAGAAAATTGGATAGTGGCCACTCTTGCTTAAAAGTTTTAAAGGTTAGTCTTCCAGCTTCGCTGAAAGATAATCCTTGATAGATAGCGTATGGTTTTTAGTAATGTCGGAACAAACTATAATTAAGGTTTGGGATGAAGGACTTATTAGCCTACCATTACGGCAAGGGATAGAGTGTTGGCCGGAAACACTCTACAAGGTGTCATGATATAAATCACATACGCACTCATGTACCTACTCGAGTTACGATAAAAAATCAAAGTAAAACTAAGCTTTGCTTGATTTTAATGAAATTCATATCTTCAGTAATCATTTCTGATCCATATTAAGTATTAAGGATTAAAACCTGCCTATGTATCCAAAGCAATCTTTCTTACACATCTTACAGACAGAATGACACAGAAATTAGGATTTTCAGTATTAGTTGTATGGAATAATGTTTTAATCACAATACAATAAACATACCTATGCTCTCTAATCAATCGTTGCTCAAATCAAATAAAAATCTAATCAGTGTTTCCTAATAATTTTATGAATAATATCAGCTTAGTTTATTTCACAATGACGAATAAAATTTTAAAAGAAAACAGAAAAGAACGAAAGAAGGAACTAAACTGATAATTCCGAATAAGACAGTGATATCAGTCGTTACAACGGCCCAGCAAACATTCGAAATAATAGCGGAACGTTTTCTCTCAGTTCTTGTTCAACAAATTGTCGTGATAGAAAGCGATAAATATTCTATACGATATCAATCTTCGAGTGGGAGTTACAAAGTATTTCTTTATTTATAGAGCCATGAATAAAGGACTTAAATTACACATCAATAATTACTCTCCATATAACTAATTCCTTTTCTTATTACCTGATATTAAAGTAAAAGTAGATACTTTGAATTTATAAAGGGTAAATTAGTTAGTATATCATTTAGGCCATTATGGAGCCAAAGGGTTATATCATAATCAGCTACCATTTAAAACTTAAAGTAAACGCCTTAATTAGAGACACTGCACTGTGCCTTTTAAACAAATATGTTGTGATTTCTATAACTATCATAAATATAAAAGTTATATCAATAGACGTGGTCCAGGTAATATATTTTTTTTTTTTTTGGGGGGGGGGGTGGGGCTACACAGAAAAATAAGACCAAACAAGAAAATTCTACCATATCTAAAAATGGTAAGCTAAAAATATTTGTAATATTAATCAGCACACTGATTGAATTTTGTCAAATTAATGCTTTATGCTGAAGAAAATCTCTTTCTGATTGCCGTCAGTACAGTTACATGTTACGGTTATAAAACCGAGAACACATCCATTATATAAAAAGTAATTCTCCAATATTGGGCTTTTTCTATTTTTTTTTCTTTGGCTAAGAATTATTTTTGGTTGGTTTGTAAAACCTTTTGTCTTTAGTGAACTTTTCAAGAAAACGTTAGATTTTATCAAAGTTTCAGAAATTCTATTATAAAAAAAGTATATATTTTACCAAATGATTTGATATCATATTCAAACTCTTACGGAAAAAAATGTTATGGTACCAACTCTTCAAGTGGAGTCATCCCAATAATGGGTATATAAGGGGAAGCTTTATTTGTACTTAATGTCAGGTATTATTGAGCAGGCTTTTTTACATATACAAATTATCAAAAATTCTTAAACTAAAATAAAATACAATATATTTTTTAATACTAATTAAACGTACGCAAACTACCCTTTTAACACACTACGTTCGTAATTTATCCTTCATGACCACATACACTCTCTCTCTCTCTCTCTCTCTCTCTCTCTCTCTCTCTCTCTCTCTCTCATTTCTTCTTAATCTTATACACCCCGTACTCCCTCCCCCTCCTCCTCCCTCCTCCTTCTCCTCCTCTTTTCCTTCTCAAAATTGGGAAGTCTTAGTTGGGTATTTAATGCAAAGTTGACAATTTAGGTAAAGGAAAACTGTTATCAGCTACACCTTTGGGGAGGACCATCTCCCTTCCCCAGGCCGTAGTGAAATAGCGAAACGATAATTGTAACATTGTTTTAATTGGTTAAGCTAGCTCATGGGTAGGGGAGTCATATTTACATTGTTCTCCTCCAGGTACGTGGGCGGAGGAAGTAATAACGTAAGTAAGGCGGTGAATTCTTATTGGTCGAGAGATTCCCAGAAGGGAATTGTTTTCAGTCAAGGTGAAGCATTCGGTGCATACTACACTCTGATTGGTGGAAGTGCTAGCAAGGCTGGAATTGTTTCTAGGTGAACTACTTGACCAATAGTCAGAGAGGTCTATGTTCGGGATATGTTTCTTGGAATTTATTCATGATATATGATTCCTGTTGATCATGGAGAGCAAGATCATCTCTTGGGCTGTGTTGAGGGAGGGTTTTTCTCATTGTACGAGGAGAGCTTCAAGATTCCTAATTCTTCTATTGTCAGTATCATGGCAAATGATCTTAGTGCTCTTGACGATCTCTGAGTTTGATGTGCTGGTTATGCACTTGGAGAGCATGAACCCTTATAACCCCTTGCTAGACATGGCAGAAGAATCTCTGAGACAGTCGCATGATGGTCATTCCTATGTAGCATCCAGGACATTAGGAAACCAGGCATATATGGGAATAAACCACACGCCACACACACACACACCCACTAACATATATATATAAATATATATATATATATATATATATATATGTATACATATATATATATATATATATATATACATATATATATATATATATATATATGTATATATATATATATATATATGTATGTATATATATTGTATATATATATATATATATATATGTATATATATGTATATGTATATATATATATATATATATAATTGCATATATATAGTATATATATATATATATATATATGTGTGTATATATATATATATATATATATATACATAAATATACATATATATACATACATATATATATATATATATATATATATGTATATGTGTGTGTGTGTGTGTGTGTGGTGTGTGTTTGAAAAGAATATAGAAAAGGGATTGGGTTTTCCTATCGGTAAGTATATATATTTCACTGTTCAATACACAATGATGTATTTTTCTTTTTTCAGATTACTTATGCAGAATGCAAACGATGTTGACAGAATCTGCCAATAACTCTACAGGCAGATGGTTCATTGGTTCTGAAAAATAAATAATTACTTGACTTTTATATTAGGATCGTTATTGAAATGGACGTATGTTTTACCTATTAAGGAAGTAGCTGTCAATTCATCTGATATCCAATTGTCAGTGGACAACACATCGATTAAAAATGTACGTTTGTGTAAAATTCATTTTCCGGAGCAGGTAACTCATTTAATTGACTTCAAAAATCAATGATATGATGGCTAATTATTTTCTTCTATCTATAAAAACTTTGGGTTATGAATTATATCATAATTGAGAAAAAAAAATAAATAACCATAAGAATATTACCTAAATTTAAGCACATGTACAAACATAAGAACATTGTTATTAAAATATACTTTCAAACAAAAATAAATTTATCAAATGAAATAAATATTGCAGACCTTGCAATATGACAGGTTTCATGCAACTCATTTTTTTTGTGAATTAAAGAGGATAAAACAGGAAAACGGATAAAACTGCTCACCGCTATTCCTTGTCATTTCTTTTTTTTTAGTCTAGTCTACTTTTTCTTACGATAATGCTTAAAATTTTATTTGTATCTTAAAGTTTCAAAAAATTTTTGTCATTTAATGGTCCATCAGTTTTCTCTTATGAAGGTTTCCTAACTTATAAATAATATTTCCATGTCAAAAAGCTTGGAGGTTATTTTTAATAATCCAGTTCAGGTGAATTGCATGTTAACGGTGATGGGAAAAACCCAATGCCTTCAAAATACTGTTTTTGTGATGGTCGCAAAAGTGGGAAACAATAACCTATTGATGATGATTAGCTATGATTCAAATTCAAACTGGAACGGGGAATCGGTTAGAGAGCATTGCTTTGGCACCGCATATTTTGCCAACAGGAAAAGGGATGATGTTCATGCTAATCGAATAAAAATTTACCACAAAATATAAAAAAACACATTTCTAACCTTTTGATCTCCTTGACCTTGACCTTGGACAAGATTACTCCCCATGTGTAATCACATTATCCATTGATCATGGCCAACCATCCTACCAAATTTCATGAGATTAGGTCAGTTAGCTTTTTCTGTTATGTGAATCACCAACACACAGACAGATTTACAAACAAATAAATACACAAACAAAAGTAATGTTATCACTATATCATATTCTATATCACACGATAGGCAATATGATTCTGCACATTTTGCACCATTTTCATGCAATTTAGATGAATATTGGCCACGGCATGGGAAAAAAATGCGTTGTTGAGCTCTTGGCCTCTACTTTTGACCCAAAAATTCATAAATACTAATGAAATTGTCCTCCAGTTCTGGCTAATCATACCACATAATTTCATGATATATGGTCTAATAGTTTTTGAGTTATGTGATTCACGAACACATGGACAGATAACGCCTATCAAAACATAGCTTTTGCTTCAACGAAGTTGGCGAAGGTAATCACAATAATACTAGAAAACCACAAGTGTTTTCTAAAATATGTTATATGTTATTTTACTATTTAACTAAAGTAAACGATATATTAGAATAGCAATACATATTTCAAACCCATTTGTGTTGAATAACTCGTTGTTTAGAAATTTGTATGTTTATTTTCATCACTCTTCAATTAATGGCTATCTGGAAATATATATATTAATATATACGTAAAGAAATGGAAACACGTAAAGAAGAAATGAACAGTTATTTAAAAGAATTTTTATTGAAATTAACACAAGAAATAGCTTGAATGTTTCCTAAAACAATTAAATGAAAGCTATTAGAAAAGACAGACGAGGGATGAACTAGAAATTAAAAATAAAAAACTATCAAAAACAATAAATAAACCATAACCCAAAGTTATTCGGAAATATAATAAGACCAAGATTAAGGAAATGTCTCAATGCTAAAAACTCTGGACACGCCTCCAAAAGATGTTTCCTTTAAAGGGTGAAAATGGAATATTTTCACCTATAGAGATAGGACAAGGAAAATTACAGAGAACTTCTCTAAAATGCTATACAGGCCGGAGAAGTTATCATTATACTAATTCACAAAACAAAGAGACAAAAGATTTAAAATATTACCGCCCAATAAGCTTTCCCTCCATAATATAATTTATATATAATATATCTATGTCACCTCTTTTTTTATTTTATCTTCGTATCCAATCTTTTCCTTATTAGGGTTTTAAGGTTTTTTCTATTTTATATAGTTTTCATTAATCTGATTTATGGACCTTTGAAACTATCAATTGTCCTGATTCCAATGCAATTTTCCGTTGAATTATAGTTCGTGTCTTCTTTACTTTCACCCCCTTTCATCATATAGTTGGTATAAACCTATTTTTTACCATTAATCTAAACTTATAAGATTTTTCTTTTATTGTTATTCCCTTTTATTTTTCCACGTCTATAGTCACAAAAGGAATTGGTTAGATTTCACCAGTCATCTTTATCTTCAGCTATTAAATCCATCCTTCTTTCATTATTTATTTCCACCTACCCCTCACCAAGATCTCATCTACATATGGCACTCGAGTAATATTTAACTGAAAGCAATGCAATATGAGTATTATAGTTTGCTATGCACAAACAATTAATTCCCCTGAAGAAAAAATAGCAAATACTAAGAAGAACTTCAGTGTTATAGACGAGATCTCACAGAGAAATGTGAAAATAGTGATTCGGTTACTTCATTTATATATTTGGAAAGGAAAAATCAATGTATAGAATATCTGATGGTGTTGAAGGTCTTAAGATAGTTAGGAATGAAAATGGTTCGTATATTTGTGGCGAACATAGTGAGTGACCTCATATTAAGTGCAAAGTTTTTTTTAAAGACTATCTCACAAAACATATAGCCCAATCTTTGCCTTTTATAGTCGCCATAAATTTCGGAGCATGGGTGGGGGCTAGCTGATATTCTCGGCGGTGGGGTCAATAGCTCCTATACCAATAAATATATTCAAAATAAATTTGTTTTATATTTCCCCTCCTCTTTTGTCTACCTACCTCTGTTGATGTTGCTCACCGACAGTTAGTAAATGAAGTTGCTTAGTCGTCAACACCTCTTCAACCTTCACCCCCCTTGACCTAGCTCTTCTCCTCCCCCACCCATGGGTGCCCAACGATCACTTCCTCTCGCCATAGCCAGATATCTTCACAAACTGCCTACCACTCCTGCCAAAACATGTTTTTTATCTTTTATATCAAGACGACGAGGGCCCCAAGTGTTCACCA
>NC_090734.1:23129271-23134271 GCF_036898095.1 Palaemon carinicauda | reverse complement strand
ATATTATAAATAGCCACAGGAACAACATATTCTTTTAACTTCCTTACACATTCAAATCAATTTGTCTACTAATTACTCAGAACTTGCCTACAACATTAATTTCTAAAATGCATACGCCAGGTGAAGAGATACGTGAGATGTGAAGGTTTGACATGAAACTCGTTTTTTTTTAGGTTATTGTGAAATAATGTGTTTTAAAGATGCAGCATAAAAATAAAATATTCTAACTTATGAACCGGATTGAAGAATACATGCTAGTGAAAAATGTCCTGAATTTGAAATTTATTAGAAATAAAAGGGAATGATTTGGAGAATGGTAGTCGATGGATTCAGAGAAGTGTATAAATGGAAGATCCATAATATTATAGACGCTCCATAGAATGTGAAAGGTCTCGGGGGAGGGGTAACGGAAACAAGATGTCAAATCCTCGGTTGACTGAGAACACTTTAATAAGACTCTCTCTCTCTCTCTCTCTCTCTCTCTCTCTCTCTCTCTCTCTCTCTCTCTCTCTCTCTCTCGTTGGGAAAATATTTATGAAATACTTTTAAAGAAATGTGGATTAGCACAACTAGAAGGTAGCCTATTGTTCATAAATTACTTATTCAAAATATATTATGTCTTGAGTAGTTTTTTATAGTTTAAAACCTAAATGGAAATGTTATAGAAGTTTATAGTTTATCATTGTTTTATCATTAAAAGAATTCTGGTATTTAATGGGCAATGAATTACTATTCAAGTAAAGCAAAATATACGAGCTTTATCTGGTCCTGTTGTTTTCCATTCAAGTTTAAAGTTTTCTTCAGCGGAATTTTTAAAGCCCCAGTCGAGATATCAGAAAACCTTTCCTGTTATGTTTTTCCGTTTGTCTCTGTGTATGTTTGTTTGTAAACTACTTCCTGGCAAAAATTTTACTAGTCGAGTATTAAAACATTCAAGGATGAACTGCAATGCTGGGGTGTTGCACTGATTGAATTTTAAAGGTCTTAGGTCTAAGTTCAATGTCAAGATATAGAAACCCAAACCCTAACCACATGTTCGCATATGGTTGTCACACAGACTTCAAATACGCCCGCGGTTTAAATTGATTCGCAACATTCTCAACAATGATATGAACTTTGATAATGTTTCTATAATTTTTTAAGACTTTTGAAATCATAAATGAGATTTTTTATAAAAAAAAAATACATTGGAGAAACATATTCGGCCTGTCTTTCCTTCAATTGTAAAGAGATTGAGCTTTTTCAGATTTTTAATCTTTTTTTTATTCTGCCTTGTTTTAAGTATTGTTCGCCAGTCTGGTCTAACAATGGAATATCAACTTAATTTGTTGGACAGGAACTTTGGGTCTATTAAATATTCTATTCCTATTCTAGATATCATTCTCTGTCATCGTCTTTCACTTAGTTCTTGATGCAAATTTCAAACAATTTTTCATTATGTGATCATTATTTGCATTCAGATCTGCTTGTAATATTCTCATGCCTTCTCCCTCACAAGAATCAATACTACAGAGCATCTAAAAGTTTTATTTCAGCTGTAAACAAGCTGTGGAATGATCTTCTATTTTTATGGTTCATTGCCTATTTTTTCTTAATTTCCAATTTTTTTCCTTACTACGCTATTATTTTCTTGGAACTCTTGGCTTATAGTATCATGCTTTTAGTCAGGGTCCAAAACTAAAAATTCCATTGGGGTGGTAGTTTTTCTGCCAAAATTATGAAATTTTCTATCTTGGGAGATTTTGACATGACAAATCCATTGCAACATGGTGCCAAAGCGAAAAATGAACAGAAATGGCTCAAAATGGCGTCCATTTAAAGATGGCCGCCATTTCGTACCATTTCTGCGAAGATAACAATATTTTGTCCATTTCATTGAACAAAATTATCTGTTTTTACTGTTTGGGACTAAACGAGTCTATTTCAAGTAATTTTATTGATTTTATGAATTTGTGTAGTCTTAAATTCAAGATGGCCACTAAAATGTATACGTTAACATTGCCCTTTATTTTTTGAATTTCTACATTTTTTGTTTAAATATTCACAAAATCAAACTGATTATTCATTTTACAGGACAACGTTTATGATGTTTTCATATAAATTATATTAGTATAGATAGTTTGGGGTAATAATATGTTCTCATTTCAGCAATAGGTTGTGAAATAACTGCATCGTAGAAGTATAATAACTAGGGATATGGCGTCATCGGCCAAGCGCCCAGCACGGTTTGATTATGAGCAGAAGTGCTTTGTTTGTCAAAATGATAAGAAGGACCCAAAGACAAAGTTTAGGAAAAATAAGCCTGTTTCTGATGTTACAAATATTCAAGACATAAAATCACAATGTGAACTCTGGAAAAACAAGGTAGAGAGGCCAGCCTGCATAACAGCGGCGTTGGCTATACTAGATGATATCTTTCAGGAAACTGATCATCCCAAGCTAGTATGGCACCGTGAATGTAGGCCTAATTTCATGAGCAAACTTAAACTCGACCGTTTTTCTGATAATGCAGACGCTACTGATATGGACATGGGTGGTTTGGATAATTCTGGAAGAGTATTCCTTAGAAGTCAGGCCAAAACTTACATAAAGGGCACTCACTGTGTGTTATGTTGTTCTGGGGTAGAAAGTGGTGAGCTGTCATGTGCCAGAACATTCAGTATGCACGAAAAGTTACAAAACATTGCTATGGGTGATTTTGAACTTATGGCAAGATTGGAATCTGCTCGGGATGCTATAGCTGGTGATGTCCTTTATCACTCACTATGTTTACGTAATCGAGCTCGTGTAACAGTATGCAGTGAGGAAAGTAGCATAAGCCAAGCTTCTCATAACGCTATATTCAATCAACTGAAACTGGAAATTCAATGGCGCACGTGTCGGGGTCAAGCAGTTTTAGTATCTGAATGCTGGAGTCGATTTCAAGACCTATGTAATGAACAGTCTTTGGTGGTACCTTATTATTATGAATCAAGACGTGCATTCTTTAAGTACAAACTTACAAAACTCTTGCCTGATATAACTATTATTCCTCGCCAAGGTACAGAACTTGAAGATGATCTCCTTATCTCTTCTTCGTTATCCCAGGTAGATGTCTGTGAAATTTTGAACACTGGTTCTATTGATGAACATGCTTTGAAACTACCTGCATATAATGAAAATGAAATGGTCCAGATGGTTCATGTTGCACTATATTTAAGGAATTTGATACTACAGCATAATCCAAATAAGAAAGCCGAACTTACAGAGGAGAATGCATATGCATCAGTCGACTATCACTACCAATGCATGTGACTACTATAATGTCAGCCAGAATGAAAATGACTTGACACCAAGTGAACTGAAGCTTGAAGCTAGGTATGAAGACAAGCTGGTTGAACAGATGCTTAAGTATAACTTGTTTGAAGGACGTAACCCAGATAAGCTAACAACAATCATCAATAAAGATGTAGCTCCTCCCCACATTGAAGAGTCATTATTAGAAAGTGAATCTAAAGGCCAGGAAGAGGTGAAAAGGTTTATGAAGGAAAGGCTTGTTCGCGCTATTGGACAGTCTAAACCAAGTGTACTATTCAGTGCTGCAATGAAGAAAATGAAAAGTCCCACTTTTTCTAACTTATTTGAAGTGGACCAAACAGGCTCTCAGCAAAATAAAGTTGTAAATGCAAACAGAGGTGTGCTACAGCGTCTCTGTGTAGCATATGAAGCTGGAAGGCCAGTAGATCTGCAACATATCGCAAAGCATGAAATGATGTCTGTCCCCATTGCACTGTTTTATACAGATAAGACCATGAGGAAAGGAAACAAGTCAGATCTAGTCAACAACATTTGTGAAACTGCAAAAGTTCAGCCTTCCCAAATTGTTCCCCAAATAGACCCCACTTCTTCACAGCATGTTGTTGATGGGATGGCGTATGTCTACAGGGTTTCAACTAAATCGATTAGTACATTCGGAGAATTTGCTACAGAGTACTGCAAGGGGGTATATAAGTTTCCAAGCACAAGGATAGACATTGTGATGGACCGCTATGATGGAACTTCCATCAAAGATGACACACGAAGTGCTAGGGCCTCTAAATCCAAAGACAAACAAGGAAAAAGAAAACAAAAACGCAAAGCGGTGCCAAAAGTAATTTCCCCAGAAGTAAACCTGCCTCAAGGTGACAACTTCAAAAGCTTTTTGAGCATAAATGATAACAAGATTGCTCTGCAGCAGCTCCTTGGTGATACTCTCATCAAAAATGCACCTCAAGATAAGATTATTGTTGTCTCTGGGGCATTTGAAGACCCCATGGATGTCCGTTCATCCTCTTTGGGCATACAGTTAGATAGCATGGAGTCTGACCATGAGGAAGCAGATACCCGTATGGTATTAAGCATAGTCAATTCAACCGCGGAACATATTGTGGTAGTGTCACAGGATACTGATGTATTTGTGATTCTTCTTGCCAACTACAAACATTTTGGAAATAGGAAAGTGTATTTACAGCAGCAGATTGGAAAAGAACAAAAGATCACAGACATCAAATTTGTGGTAGAAGGAATCATAAGCCAAGGCATGGATCCTATATCTATCCCCCTTCTTCACTCTTTAACTGGATGTGATACCACGAGTTATATATATGGCATTGGCAAATCAACTGCATGGAATACTTTTAAGGATTTCCACAATCTTCTGGACAATACTAACCTTAAAAGCCCATCTGAAATTGACTACAAGCACGTTGAAGTCTTCATGTGCAGATTGTACAAAGACAACCAGTCATCATCGTTGGACGCCATGCGAGTTAAGAGTATATTGACTACCAATCGCCCAGAAGAAATACCCCCTACTAGTGATGCAGCTCGGCTGCACATCTCTCGTGCCTTCCTTCAAGCGCATGTATGGCAAAATGCTACTGAGCCTGTACTTGAAATGAAAACAAATGCTCTGATCTCCGTGGGGTTCAACTTAGATAGTGAGAAACAGAAATTGATACCAGTTATGATGACAAATCATC
>NC_090734.1:23119271-23126771 GCF_036898095.1 Palaemon carinicauda | reverse complement strand
CCCTCGAATATGAGAGTTAAATAATCCTTAGCTTCTGAAAAAGTTTTTTTTTAATCAACCCCTAACGGTATATTGCAATATTGAATGCAATAGGAGTAAGATGTATAATACTATCTGCATAAACTACAACACCAGTTTTTGTTATAAATAATATTTACCTCCAGGTGTTTATATGATTATCAATATTCATTTTACATAAAAAAAGACTGAGTGACATCTTTACCGTTTTGTTTACCGCATGGGAACTCTGATGTTCAGCTATGACTTATTATAATTTGATACTGAAACATTTTTGTATTAAGCTGAAACAATTTATACTAATATAACATTTCCTTCCAAATATTTTTTTTTTGTATATATCCTGTACAAACATGAAACATTTCAAGACACCCTTTTCCTCCCTTGTACATTCAAGAAACCGGAGATAGAAAAAGATGGTTTGGCCTGTTCTTCGCACCCCCTAAGAGAGATTAGTTCACCACATTTTCAACTGGGTTCAGCAAGGCACTAGAAAAGTTGGAAGACCAACGCCCACATAGCTGAGGACTATGAAGCGCAAAGTAGTAGGTGATGGATGAAGATTAAAAAGCTCAAGATAGGTAGTTTTTGTTGCAACAACAAGAGAGGAAGAAAGACATTTGTCCGGTCATTTTAAGCTTTGTTTTTTCCTGCTGGAGGAGCAGGGCCTCCTGGATCATGAGCATTGCCGATGATTGTAGTATTCATGGTGATGTTTACAAATTTGAAGCTCTTTCTGTGCACCAGGAGTGGGTGCTTCTTAATAGCTTGTTGTTGGACATGACCAGACACAAGTTTAGAAAGTCTCATCGCTATCAATCCAATATAGTGGCTGAGGCATCCTTGAACTGGACTTTTGTAAGAATAGACAACGTTGGACTTTTTTAAAAATTGATGAATGCGAGGGGCTGTATTATACTTCATGATGAGGAATATTGTCCTCATTATTTGATAACACATTATCAGGTTAATCATGACATCCTCTTGATTGGTCATGACGTTGTTCCTGAGTATATCCTTCAAATATGTTCTAGTTTTGCTGATTCTGCTTGTGCATAATGCCATTGTACTGCAAATTGACTTTGAAAGTACTGCTCTGGATACAGGACTGTCTCGTACCAATTATCGATATTACTTTGGACCCCTCAGTCGACCTGCCTATTGTAGTACCTGTTGCTCACAATAACCTGTGCAATCCTATCCAGCTCCCTATGGGTTTTCATCTAGGAAGAACAACGGAATAGGGCCTAATGGAAGTGACCTCGAATAGTGGAGGTCTTTTATCAACTGGGACATTCACTGCCGCCATTCAAGAATAGACATATTATTGTGGGTTTTTTTTAGACGGTGGTTTTAAAATAATGCTCAGCAATTGAGACCAGGACATCCAGGAGGAGCTGCATCCTTCAAAGGTAATGCAAAATTTCTAAATGTACATAGAATAGGGGGCTTTAGCAAGAGTGCAGTCAATATAGAGGACGTATATTTCAAGGCGATCAAGATGTTCAATAACTCACTCCAAGACTCCTATGTAAAAGCTGACAAAGAGAACGCCAAGAGATCATCGTTCTTCATCATAATCAGCAGCCATAACCAATTCACTGAAGGACAAAGGCCTCGAACATGATCTTCCAGTTTATTTCTGTTTTTGGTCTTTCTATGACTACATGTACTAGTAAATTTTCCTTGCTCATCAACCCCTCGAATTCTCTTCCATCATCTGTTTCGTTTGCATTTTCTGTGAACTTGTTAAGAAAATCTCAAAGTTCATCTATTATCTGTCCCTCCAATATCCTTTTTACTTTTCTTACATGTTGCTGGAGTATCATCTTCTTTAGTGTGTTCCACGTTGCTCGTTATTTTCCTCTTTCTGTTATGCATATCATGTTTTTCTTCATTTTCTTTGAGCTGTAATTAGTTTATGTTACTTTTGATAGGAAAAAAAGCTCTCCATCCAATGATTTTCCTTATTTCAATTTCGGTCTCAAGTCCTGGGGAAACATACTGTCTGACTTAAGAACGTTTACATTAATTTTCTCTAGTCTAGAGGTTCACCGGTACCAGTTATTTGTTGTATCTGCATGCACATAGATTATTATTTTAGTTTTATATATATTAATTCTTACCTCCACATCAGAGCTTTTTGTTTTCAAATCTTTGACCATCATTCGACATTCCTCCCATGATTCACTAAACAACTATGTCATCAACAAACTTTAACTTGATAAGGTATTCACCTTGAATGTTAATTCCTTCTTTTTCTAGGTTGGCTATGAATAATTTAAGAGAGGAGGGGTCTCTCTGGCTTACTCATTTCCTAATGGGGATATCCCCAATATTTTTTTGAAATCTTGGGATTTCTGGACATTTCGTATGCATATCTTCAAGTGTTTTCAAAAGGATTAAGCTATTCCATGTTTTTGAAAAGTTTGTATAACTGCTGATGTTTTGACGGAATCACAAGTTTTCTCATAGTCTATGATTGCCATATATAGTGATTTTTCATACTTGTTTATTTTTTTCATTAGCTGGTTAATTATATGAATATTTTCAGTTGTTGAATACCCGCCTGTTAATCATGCCTGTTGTCTTTGTTTATTAAAGTAATTCTCCTCAGCCTGATAAGATATTTGTAATTATTCCATATTTTACTGAAAGTAAACTTACGGGGCAGTAACTTTTCAGGGCCTTTGCGTCTTCCTTTTTTTGTGAATTAGTATATTTCAAAGTTTTTCCAAGCAGTAGGTACAGATAATTCTAGCAAACCCCCCCTTTTTTTTTTTTTTTTTTTTTAGCGGTTTTTATTTTTATGAAATATCCTGTATATTTTATCAGATAAAATGTTAGGCACTCTTTTTCTGGTGCTTTCTTTTTTATACCTTTTAATGCATTCCTTACTTCGCCAAATACTATGCTTGGTACCGACCCAGGTATTCTACTGGAAAAGTTTTTTTTATTGCATCAGTATTGTATATCATCATAGAGGAATCCTTTGCAATCCTTTTTACTCCAGCTCTATATGGATAATGTTTCAATTTTCATCCTTGAAGCAAGCATCTCTTAATGTCCAGTCCAAAGTCTTATTTTTATCAATTAGACTTATTAAATTTTTTTAGGGGTTTCCTCAATTTTTATCTGATAATGTTTACGAATATCAGAGGCTTTTAGCTTATTTACCTTATTAATTTGTTGTGCTAACTCTATTTTAACTATAATGGAATTTACCCTAATTTTTTATCTTTTTTTTATTTATTTCTTTTTATTTTTCAATCGTTTTCCTTGGTCTTGTTTAAGAACTTTTCCACGTGCCTCTTTTGCAGATTTCAATATAGTTTCTGTTTTTTTTTTCTAATTTTTTTCTATACTTATTTGTCTGTTTCTATTTCACCATATAGCTGGAATTACCTAATTTGCATTACTAAACTAAACTCTTCAGATTTTCTTCTTATTACAGAAGTGTTTACTATATTTCTTATATTTGGTTTGCTTATTCTTTCTTAGATATGGGTGAATATTTAGTCTTCACCAGTGATAAAAATTTATTTCGTTCTCCATTTCTCCATTCAGGCTTCATATTAGTTTTCCTTTTTTTTTTTTTCAAGTGTTGGTGAAATTAAGATTATTTCTTTCAACAAATTTTACATACATACTGCTGAATGGTCTCTCTTCTTTTGAGTGACATGATAATTGAAATCCTACAAAAACAATTGATAGGCTCTGGACGTTGCTTGTTGTAAGGTTCAGTATCCAATTATGGCTTATTTTACTCCAAAAGATTTTTAGCACCCACTGCATTAGGTTACAACTACTAGTGGGACTGGCGCTGGGGATCGAGACTTGGTTTCTTTATTCATGTCTAGGTTTTGGACATGTTTTCATCACAGTTCTGGCCACTGCATATTACTGAAGGTGGGGTATTTTGATGTGATACCTCAATGCAAACTAACTAATTATGGGTGTCCCTTATTAGTATACCTTTTCAAATTATGGAAGTGCGGAAAACCTTTCCCCAATCTAAGGTATACTCATTAAGAGATGAATATATATATATATATATATATATATATATATATATATATATATATATATATATATATATATATATATATATATATATATATATATATATATATGTATATATATATATATATATATATATATATATATACATATATATATATATATATATATATATATATATATATATATATATATATATATATATATATATATATGTATATATATATATATATATATATATATATATATATATATGTATATATATATATATATATATATATATATATATTTATATATATATATATATATATATATATATATGTATATGTATATATATATATATATATATATATATATATATATATATATATATATATATATATATATATATATATATATATTTATATATATAAATATATATGTATATATACACATATACATATATATATATATATATATATATATATATATATATATATATATATATATATATATATATATATATATATATAAATATATATATATATGTTACAGTCAATATCTAAATCCAGGCAATTTGTAAAGTGACTGAACTTTTCAGGCAATATGTGAATTGCCTGTTTCACCCAGTCAATTTACAAATCAGCTAAAAATTGCAGACAATTTATAAATTGACTAAAATTCTAATGGATTTTCTTGGCATATTGACTGAAATGAACCCCGGTATGGATATTCGGTCAGTTTACCTCTTGAAACTTTGTGTGCTGTTGTCTGGGTAGTTTATTATTGTGTGTGTGTGAAAGACCATTGCTAGCACAGAAAGTATGGCGTGTTCTGAGGAAGTATTTAATTTTTTTTTTTTGGACGAAAAGTAGTTGTTGAATTGAAACTCGGATTCAAATTCATTACTCCTACTTAAAATTGAATACTAGAGTCTGATATAGGAACTCAAAGTAGCATCATCTGCAAAAAAAAATAAATTGAATCGGCAGTATTACATCCTTGGAAATTATGATGTTCTTTAATGTGGTGACGTTGAAAAGACGAAATGATAGAAGTCAAGAACCGATTTATTTTGTGGAAATTGATGATGAGTTTGACACAAAAAAACATATTGATATTACTTTGGGACATGGTGGAAGAGATAAAATAGTCAAGGTTTTATTAAGATATGCAAATATTACTAGATATACTGTAGGACTGTTCAAATCTTTGTGTTCAGTGTCATAAGAAACTGAAAAGATTTACGACCAATTTTGTCAAATCAGGTGGATGTCATTGACATGCAGTCTTGTATGAAAGGTAAATATAAGTGGATAATGTTGTATCGAGATCACTTAAAAAAGTATTGCTTATTTTGCCCCTAAACTTCCAAAATGGCCGCTGATGATGCATTCCAACCGCGAAAAATCTATTTTTGGGTGAGGTAGCAATGTCGTCATGATGGAAGTTCCTTCGTTAGTAGCTTCCTAGGTTATATTTGACTACAGTGATATATCCCAGAGAATTTACCAAAGGCATCCAGAATTCTAACTCCTGGAGCAAATATCCCTTGAAGATTTTTAATAAGGGATATCGCATAAAATCAGAGGATGTATTCTTGACACGTCTCATAGCTATCTACACCCCTAATAGCGCTTTCGCTTCGAGGGGAAAAAGTGGCAAGAATATAGGAGAGCCGTTATTAAAGCAACGCTCATACTGTACTGTAAATAGGTGCCACCCCGCCGCCTCGTGGTGCCATCTAGCCATTCTTTGAAGCTTTGTAGGTGTAACAGATACAGTATATTGGGGAGGGAATTGTTATCCTTTGTCAAAAGGAGGGCGGGTCCATCAGGACGACATGGCTACCTCACCCAAAAATAGATTTTTCGCATCTCTCAAAATCCGTTTTTTGGGCTCAGGCCATGTCGTGCTGATGGAAGTTTACCAGAGCATTAATGTATCTGTGGATTTTCAATAGTGCCGTTCATCTCGAGAAAAGTTTTCCTTTTGGCCCTCAGGGCCTAGAGACACTTGACGTTACCGTTAAAAACGTCATTCAACTGATCATATCGGATGTCAGTGCTTCCTGCCCCCTACAGGGAAGAGTCTGGGTAGACTTTAGGAAAAAACCCGAGGATTGTGAGTTCAAGGAACAGACTAGCAAACAGTTTGTATATTAGTGTCGTCATATACGTAAAGCATAGATTGTACTTAGATGGAATTGAACCTCCCAAGTCTGGATGTTGATAGAGACAGACAGGTTTATACACATGTAGGAAACCTTAGTTCAGTAAGATAGACAGTTTAGTACAATAAAACCTTACACGGTTGCTCGGAACAGTAATAGTCTCAGTTCCTGGTGTTTTCCTAGATAATAATAGGATCAAAAGATGCTCTGACATATATATAAAGTTTAGAATATTTGGGGCATAATGAGACGCAAAGATTCCTACTAACTATTGTTTATTACAAAAGTAAAAATAGAAATCAAGGTTGTAACAATCAATTACAATTTCAGTTTATGCTGAGTGAATCTGCATAGGCGCATAATAGGTAATAACAGAAATAAATAAAGTTTCACCTGAAAAAGGGAACACAAGTCACTCTATGGGAAATATGTAAAAATTTCACTATGTATTCTGTTGTTAAAAGGAACACTATGCATATAAATATGCATGGCACATGTGTTGGTCTATTATGCTGAATGTCATCTGTGTAGTTAGAACAGTCTAATAGTGTCGACACTAGACACATTACTCACATGATATACCTTAAGAGTCTATCATGTACACCCTTCACTATAGAGTCCCAAATAGAGCACTGTTCTTTGCAGAGGTCAGGTGGTAGGTTTCAGAACACTACCTGCTGCCACCATGAAATGTTTAATTTCCTGTAGTTGCTTCGCGTAGTGTTTGAAGAAGACTCTGGATGACTTCCATCCAGTATAAGCGCGAAGGCTTTCAAACGACATAGTCTGAAAGAAATTAAGGGACGAGGCGACTTTCCTCGGATCATGACCTGCGGGTGTACTGTCTGGATCCGCTCTGCGAATAAAATAGGTGATTTTCGCCCTTATCTGTTTCAACAATAACATTGAACCTGATGTTTCCCCCCTGAAAACCTGACCTCCCTTAAAGTCTGAAATTCGACGAAGATAGACCTTTAGGCATTCCACTGGGCAGAGGGATGCTTCTTCCTTCAGAGGGCAGATTCTCCAGGGACCCCATCTCTTAGTGGGGAGCTCGTTCTTGGCGAGAAACGTTGGGTCCGGAAAGAGGTTCAGTTCTCCGCAGTCTGTGAACTGAATGTGTCAAGAATACTGAATATGTCAAGAATACGTCCTCTGATTTTATGTGATATCCTTTATTAAAAATCTTCAAGGGATATTCGCTCCAGGAGTTAGAATTCTGGATACCTTTGGTAAATTCTCTGGGATATATCACTGTAGTCAAATATAACCTAGAAAGCTACTAACGAAGTAACTTCCATCAGCACGAC
>NC_090734.1:23094271-23109271 GCF_036898095.1 Palaemon carinicauda | reverse complement strand
GACAAGATCATAAAATAGTAATCTCTAAACGTTTAAACATAATCACTCTACCCAAGAGCAAATAGAATCTTCCCGGATGGACTGGAAGGACTTTGAGACATCCAAAACCCTTGTAACAATATATCTCTCTCTCTCTCTCTCTCTCTCTCTCTCTCTCTCTCTCTCTCTCTCTCTCTCTCTCTCTCTCTCTCTCTCTCTTCAATATATGATTTTAACATATACAAAAATTACTATTTCGATCAAGTAAATATATATCGTAATCTCCAGAAACACTAATTCACCAATACACACGACTCATGCATATGTTCAAACAAATGCAAAATCTAATCATGAAAAGATAGATGATCTCTTTTTAATGTAATCTTAAAAAAAAAGTGCATATATTCTTTATGCCAGAATGAATTAAAAAAAAAAAATTGTTCTAATCCTTGAACTCCATAACAGATTTAGACACCTAATTTTTTTTTACAAAATGGGTGGGAATTGACAAAACTTTTAATGAAATAAGGTTTTCTAAGATTTGCTTCGTAGGAACCAGGGCCAAACTACGTGAGGTTCTGTACAAAAATGTATATGTGGTTGTGCTTCACACCAATTTTTCTTAAGGGTACCTGACATGTTCAACATTAAGAAATATCATAAGTTATCTCGAACACTGAAAATGGACACCAACTCACCCTACGGATAGGACTTCATATTGCCATTAAAATTAAATCACGTCTGATTACCTTCAACTCATCGTAATGGTGTGTCATGAACAATAACGTTCAATACCTCATCAGCCATGAACACCTCAATTAATTCACATTCATTTACATCGGGATGTAGACTAAACTGCTTGAAATTCCAGTTCAGCAACAAAATCATATTCAGGTCGAATAAAAACCTCCTTATCAGTTCAGACATGCAAACATGGCTTGCTCCTCTTACCGCTGACTAGATGCTCGAGAGTCAGATGACCTCTGCCTGAAACCATATGAAACCTACTCTAGCGAGGTCACATCCATATATTTCGTTTAATCGTCATATACTACTGATATCACTGTAGCTATTTAGTTCTAAAGGAATATCAGGACCACGATAAAATGACGTCACTATTGGCCATTTGTCTGCAATCAAACATTCAGACGATGTGTTGTGGATCAAAGGCACGGAATGTGAGTTTATATATCACTGACTAAATCAGATATATTACGAAGTACGAAGGCAAGCTATGCCTTAATTATAAAACTCTCTAAATAAAGTTGTAGAATTACTAATTAGTTAATAAAAAAGCGTTATTGCTCTACACAAAAAATAAAGATTTACGGTAGCGTGGTTCTTGTCAAAGGCAGTGAACCTCGTACAGCTCTCATACGTACCTAAGTATATGTAATACCGGACACTCATGAACTAAGAGCGAAAAATTGTACTCAACTCTTTTTACTGATATTTAAGGAGTAAATTTCCTAAATCATTTACGTTTCTATATAAAGTAGCTAGTGTTGTTGTTCTTATCAATAGTAAATTACCGTTTAAAATATCATGAGAAATAAATGAACGGAATTGATGACTGCTATTAACATATAGATTACAATTCGAAACGATTTCAAAACCAACGTTCTTGCTATCACAAAGTTGATCTCAAAATATGGAGTTTATAAAGGAAGTTCCTTTGAAAGACTCTTTCACAGAACAATTATTCTAATTGTTTTGTATAAGGTAATTGATATCTGCAGATAAGACACATTAAAGACAATAATTACTATTTGTTTTCATTCATATTATTCCTTTTCTTCATTTATCGTGTCAAGAGTGACGTAGTTTTTGGAACTTGACCTTAAATGATAGAGCTAGAAGAAAAGAAAATACATAACCCAATGCTGCTCTCTCTCTCTCTCTCTCTCTCTCTCTCTCTCTCTCTCTCTCTCTCTCTCTCTCTCTCTCTCTCTCTCTCTCTCTCTCTCTCTCTCTCTCATATTTTTTCATGGCAAGCATTGATTTCCGAAATCTATTTGGATCTTAATATAGACAGTTTTAACAAAGTGTGCTTTTTTTCCGTATTTATAAACCTTTGAGTAATCAAAATTCATAGGTAAAAGTTTTCCTCTTTTCAAGAAAAGCAAAAGAAAGAGTAAGTCGAAGGATTAAATAAGTAACATGAACAGGAATCGAAGACTGGTTTGAGAAATCTGACTTGATTTGGCTCAAAACCCCTCAATTTGCAAACCAGATAGTTATTATTTTGCATTTAGGTAAGAGGAGGCAACACGGATTTTTATAACACTTCTTTGTTCTTTCGTCGGAGGGATATACCGTTTCCTTTGTCAAAAAAATAATCACGGGTCATCTGTTGTAGAATGTATACCACTATTCTTTCTGTGGTTAATTGAATACTGAAAGCTTCTCACCTCTCTCTCTCTCTCTCTCTCTCTCTCTCTCTCTCTCTCTCTCTCTCTCTCTCTCTCTCTCTCTCTCTCTCTCTTTCTCTCTCTCTCTCTCTCTAAAATTGATAGAATATATATTTTTATCAAACCTTGATTGGTCATTTCTGTTAAGTTGGTTAGAGAAAATCAACGATATACGATTTTTAAGGAACGACAGGCTATTTTCACTTCTGTGTATTTACGGAGTTTGATTCAGCATCCCTAAAATATTTAATATTGGTTTAGGTTATGATAATATTTACATCTGAGAGCTCTCACAATAGTCTGATATTTGCGGTATTTGATGAAGTAGGAGGCAATGTCCAGTTGAGTCTTCACCAAGGAATATGAACTTGAATTATGACTTATGATTGCTTCAAGGGGCTGCCTAGTTTATGAAAGCTTATATTGCGATATATAACACGATGTTACATCTGTATCTAGTATCTAAGATTTTACTCAGATTGTGTAATATTAGTGATATGCTTCGCTTTATTTTAAATTCATTAATGAGGGATCATTATTGATGAATTGATATTAATAATTAACCTGATATCTATCAAAATATATACCATTTCAGAGAATAAGAACTTCAAAGAACTTATACTGAACTTAATTGATAAACTAAGGTTTCTTTACTTAGCAAATTAAATTCGAAAAATACGGAAAAAGAAATACCAGGCATTTCTTAATAATGAAAGGGATTTACAAAAGTACTTAATAACTCCACTTTGAAGAATTTTCTTCTTTTTTTCTTGAAAAAAAAAAAAAAAAAAAACATTGATCGTTCAAGAAAATTTTAGACGATAAATTCCCATAACGGTATGAAAAAATAGGGCTCAACGTCTAAGAAAATTTATTTAATGTAAGTGCATGGTTTACATCATCATATGTACCATACCTCTTATCTTGACAAAGCACCTCTGTAAGGCTCTCATAATGTGATAATGTGGCTCACATCAGAAGAGCTGTCAATTGAAATTACCATCATAAATATGAGAGATAAGTTCTCCCATCAGAGACTGGACATGATGATATAACCACCTTTCCACATTTATTACGCCGATAAATCGGATGCAATTGGTTAACATGAGCTATCTATGAAGTAAAACTAACACACCCATATATATATATATATATATATATATATATATATATATATATATATATATATATATATATATATATAAATATATATATATATATATATATATATATATATATATATATATATATATATATATCTATGTATATATATATATATATATATATATATATATATATATATATATATATATATCATCATCATCATCATCATCATCGACCGTTAGTAGCCCACTGTAAAATGAAGGCTTCTAACATGTCCTCCTCCAGTTTACACCACAAAAGATTTTTTTAGTTCGTCAATACATCGTCTTCTCCTCCTTCCCCTACTTATATTGTAATCGCCAGGGATTATTTTTGCTATTCTTAACGTCCTTCTATTGACTGTCATTTTTATGCCCCAACCAACAGCCACCACCGCAGTCGAAGCGAGGCAAGTATAAGAGAAACCCTGCCGTGTGCATCGACTCTAAACCTCATCAACAACTTTGTTGGTATAGGAGCATGATTACAAAGCGACAGGTATGATGCAGTTGGAAAGTTAATTGTGGTTTTGGTTTGAACCTCGTCCATAGGTCCATAATGGTTACCTTTGCATAGCTTAAAGGCATAAAGGGGAGTAGACGCCTTGCTGCAGGATAAGTGAAGTCACTTTGGGACTTGGCTGCTATATTGGGGGTGGCAAATCAATCCATTATTTTACTCCCGGTGCACGACGTTACGTGAACTAGGGCGTTACAGGTTTTTTTTTTTTTTCATAAATATATTATATACCATTATCCTGTTTTAAATATACTTTTTAACATATGAATCAATAATTAGGTAATATTTTTTTTCTCAAATATTTTGGCGGAATATAAATGTTTGCATTTTGTGATTATAATACCATTTCTAATCAAAATGAGAAATCTAACTTATAAATGTTTATTTCCTTGGGGGCGAGTGAAGTTTTTAGGTCCCCCAACTGTTGTTGAGAGAGTTGAAAAAGTCTGGCTATGCTGGCGGATAGCAACGGCGAGTACTACTCCAGGAGGTACTTTTGGAGGGTGTAAAATACTACTAGGTTGCCTCCTTTCTCGCAAAGCCAATAAGATATTTTCGGGAAAATATCTACTGTGATCGCCAGAAGAACATAATCTGCTTTGCTGCTTTACTGAAAGCTGTACTTCCACGCTGGAATCCGGCAAATTTATTCTCCAATAGAGAAGGGCAACAGTTTCAGTGAGACAGCGTGTGCTGAACAGGCAGGTTCGGTGAGCAGCATCTTCAAGCAGTACGGCAAAGCAGTGAGGGAGGAGGTGGGAGTGTTCAGGCACTCCTCTGGCTACCAATGTACCGAGGCGCCAGTTAGGTGATAACTGACAAATGAGATGCGAGGTGAATGCAGGTAACTTTATAGCAACAACTTAATTGTTTATATACAATCATTTCCAATCAGGAACGGCACTAAATTTGAACACAAGGATTCATTAAAATACAGGTTTAAACATGTTAGCAGTGCGATAGGAGAGTGATATCAATATATACTAAAAAAAAATAACAAACAGAAACATCGTTACAGTGTACGAGCGTTGTGATATGTGTCCGATAGATTTAAAAGATCCTAATACATGAAGCATAAAACCACATCAAACATAAATTTTGTAGTATCAAAAGAGATATTACACAATTTTAGAGATATATCTATATACCTTCAAAACACTAATCAAGAAGTGCGAACTATATAAATGGAAAAAGATCAAACAATATTCTGGTATGTAATATATATGTATGGAATATTTTCACCACATTATTCCCTCCATTGCCTTTTGATTATAAACTTAAATATAATAAAATCCATAATTTAGCATTAATATTGATCGAACACTTCATATTTGAAATATCTCCTGTATTGCTTTCTATTAATGAAAAGGGACAGTTTATTTGCAATACCCTAATTCCACTGTCTCGATAAGCATATTTTATTCTACAGTTGACTCGTATTTATCAAATACGGGGTTTAAAAGAAAAAGATAACATTAACAATTGAATCGTGGATTTACTCCTTACGCTGATTACATTTTTCATACCGTAATGAAGGTATTGTTCACATCAAATGTTGCAATAAGTCATATATCAAAGAAGTAATTCGCCATATAACATTGGAAACATATAATTATATTTTCCATCCAAAGTTTCCTTATGCATTGGCTTTGAATCCTCGTTACCAAGTATACAGTATTCAGGAAATGCCAGGATCTTCCAAATATTTATGAATGTCTTCAACTCCTAGATATTTCTCTTATTGTTTTCGATATTATGAATTTTCTTTCGGTTAGCCTTGAATAGTAAAACCACCTACACTTTGGCATTCCTAAGGCTTCAAAAACTGTATTCCTTATGAATTGTTGACATATACTCCGCTACGAGTAACGATTATAACACTACTTTTCTACCACTTATAGAAATTAAATTAGAACTTTAGCTTGGAGGCTCTATCGTTCATTAAGAAAACGTATCCTTCCAACAAGTGATTGACATCTCTCAACCGGGCAGTCGTTTTCCTGGATGTACAATAAAAGGACTTCCTATATCTATGAGAAATCCTTGGAAGCAGTGTGCAGTCTGTAACTAGTTGTTGATCCGTTGAATCAGTTGTAAGTATGACAAAACGTGCGGGGTTGCTCATGAACCTGGCAGATAGATGTCCGTTTGCTATTCTTTCAATACTTGTTCCCTGTTTTTTTTTTTTTTTTTTTTTTTTCTAGTATATATAGAGTCAATATATACTTTTCTTTCTGTTGACACAGAACAATATAAACCATTTCAATTATCATTACTAAACACCATTGTCTATGTGGAACCCCTTACTACACGGTACAAAGTAGCAGTCAGTATCGGCTGTTCAACTGGGTAGGATGAGGCTGTATTTTTAGTTATGATCTTTATAAAACAATTGATGATTTAGCAGCATTAGAAAAATTTATATTGAATTTTGTTTCCTTAGAAACTTCATTAATCCAATTAAGACAAATTTACTTCTTGTGTAACCTTTCGCTCTTTTGTTGTTAATGGTTATACACGTTTTATAGTTAGGATGATATTAAATATACCATATTCTAGAAAGTATTTTAAAAGAAATTTCCTATCCTGCGTCTGTCAATTATTTATATTGACAATTACATAGCACTAAGAAAACTTATTTTTATTTATCAGATTATCATATCCACGGTATTTTAATAAAGGCAATCATATAGGATATTTTTTCTGAAGTACATTGGTTTCTATATCAATCAGTTCACTATTATTATTATTATTATTATTATTATTATTATTATTATTATTATTATTATTATTATTATTATTATTATTATTATTATTTTTTTCTTTTTTTAAATTCGTCTTTGTATATCAAAATTTATTGGAAACGAAAATGTGAACAGTCACTACAGTAATATATGACCACTAAACAATATTCTCCTTTACCTAAGCCAAGTAATCCTTGTCCTCATATTTTTCCACCAGGTACTTACCTTCATGCAAAGTGGCATGAAGTGCATCATCATGAACGAAAGTGCAAGATTGCAACAAGTTTAATTTACGATGTGTACCATGATTTCTGAGATTTTTTTTTCTAGAGAGAGAGAGAGAGAGAGAGAGAGAGAGAGAGAGAGAGAGAGAGAGAGAGAGAGAGAGAGAGAGAGAGGAACACTATAACGTTAGGTTTAAATGACTTCATGGTTTGAGTACTGCAATCGAATGTACCTGAAATATGCATGTTTGTTAGTGCATCTTCGCCAGCTGGAATAATAATTTCTAATGTTATAAAATACGTATATTTCTGAGCAGCCTTACTTCAAATGACGTTAGCAATATATATGACACTTCAGCTGTGACTCGGGACCGACGTTATAAGGACAGAATACTTGTATAAAAAAAGAAAAAAAATGAGCATCAATACAATAAGATTTAAAATTTCTACAATAAAGAAGCAAGAAAAATCATATCAGATCTTTGAAGTAACTTATACAGAGCTACATACTTTATAATATAAGTTACTAACATACAGTGAAAGTTAAACCATGTTCACCAATTGCAATATGTTGCACATTACTTTCAATACATGTAGCGTTTAAGTTATCACAGTAAAAATTACGCATGATACATATAAAGAACCATTACTGATTCTAAAGCTCTTTATTTCATTGGGTACATTTATGAAATCTGGATATTTGAGTGTTTAAAAAATAATATCAATGTTTATCATTCAATGAAGATTTAATATAAAGGTCTCAACAGTTGATAAGGATTACATCTCCTACCTTCACTTAGAAGGATTCCTATTTTCACTATCATTTTTTTTTCAATTCAGAAAAAAGGTTACTTTCGTATTTGTTATCAACAGGAATTAGTGTTTGATTACTGCCTCTAACATAACTGGAATGATAATAGTTTATTAGTTGAGAATGTTTGTATCACAGCATCTTTGTCGATTGTTTTCTTGGTGGATGGGATATAATCAGAGACTTGTTATTTTAAAAAAGTTTAATTTTGCTCAGGCTTACATCTCCGATCTTCTCTAACAGGCTTGTGACTCTCGAGTGAGAATATGTATATAAAAATCCTACACAACAATACAAAAATAACCAATGAACATCAAACTTGAAAAGACTGGATCCTACTGCAATACAAAAGTAAGAAGAATCACATGCTAACTTTAGGATGCTTAATTGGTAATTAAATCCTTTATAGAATATGCTACTACACTTATAAACTATGCTAAAACATGTTCTGTTTATGCAATACTGTGCAACATTACTCTTCATAAACGTAGCGCTTATAGTATTACAGCACAAAATACATAACTGTCGCCTCCTCATTAATTTGATATTGTACAAAACTTTACAAATCTAATCGCGCAGGGTGTTCCCTCTATCCATCCTATTGGTAAATACTCTAACTTCATCCTGTACTGGTACATGAATAAATTATGATCTTATTGGATTTAACTACATCTGAAAATTTTTCATTGCTAACATTCACATAATCAATAGTATTTTTATTTAACATCTAATGTGAATTTTCTATCTCTTTTACAATTTCTCCTGGTACCCACTTTTTCTGTAATATTGTATGAACTTCCCAAGACATTAGAATATGGGGGAAATGTCTTACTTTTGGGAGACTTTCTCATTGCTTACACACCTTTTCATCTAAATCACTTTGCAAACTTGCATACAATAAATCTAACTTACACCTAATCCTCCTCCCCATCAACAAATTTTATGGTGTCACACCTATTGTGCTGTGTGGTGTTATTCTATAAGACAAGAAAAATTTTGACACATGGAAAAATGTGTTATTCGTATTTACTTTTCTACACTTCAAGATATGCTTAAATGTTTGAACAAATCTTTCAGCCCCTCCATTCGTGGAAGGAGGATACGTTGCTGAAAATGTATGTTTACTGCAATACACTTCAAAGAATTCTTGAAATTCCTGTGAGGTAAACTGCGGACCATTATCAGTTAAAATTCTTTCTGGCATACCATGTGCAGAAAAAAATTTCATCAATTATTTTAAAGTTGCGTAAGTTGTTTCTGTGTTCATTGGAATTACTTCTGGCCACTTACTGTACACATCTACAACTATCAATATCAAATAACCTAAGAGACTACCTGCAAAATCTATATGCACTCTTTGCCATGGATACCTGGGTAATTCCCATGGGTGCACTTTAGTAAATTGAAAATTGTTTTGTTGCGAATCATAATCCATACAATTTCTTACTAACAATTAAATGTCTCTACACCTAGCCACCACTTAAAAGTCCTAGCAATAGACTTTGATCTGATAATACCTTGGTGATCAGCATGTATTTCCAACAAAACCTTATTCCTCAGTGAACTAAGAATGATTTATCTTGACCCTTTCATCATAAAACCTTGTCCCATGGCCAATTCACTGCATATATCTTTATGGATTTTATAATTTTCCTTATTTCCACATAAGTCCCTTCCAGTCATTAAACTCTCTAAAACCTTGCTTATTGGGGTTTTCTTGGTATATTGTGCAATATCCTTGGTTGTAATGGGTACATCATATACTGAAACTAGAAATATACTCTCATCATAATCTTTTGTTGCTTTGTCTACTGGAAACCTAGAAAAAGCATCTGAATTACACATCTTTGATGTATGACGATATTCTATATCATAATGATATGTAGGTAACGTAATTGGCTAATGATGTAGTCTTGCAGCTATCAACGTACGTAAACTGAATTCTGGATCCAATATTGCTGGTAGAGGTTTATGATCTGTAACAAGTGTGAACTTTTTCCTTCCATATACATATGATACTTCTTATATCCATACACTAATGATAAACCTTCTTTTTTTATTCGAGGGAAATGCCTTTGTGCCTTGTTCAATACTCTAGAAGCAAAAGCAATTGGCTTTTCTGTTCCATCCGGCATTACATGAAATAATACTGCACCTAAACGTTAGTTGGAAGCATCAGAAAATACTTTAACTGATAAATCTATTTGATAATATACTAGAAATATAGGTGATGTTATTTCCTACTTGATTCTTTCAAAAGATTTCGGACAATCCTTTATCCAACTCCACTTTACACCCTTATTCAATACATTATACAATGGATGTGGGGCTGGAGATAAATTTTTAGTTAATTTTCCATAAAATTTTATCAAACCTAAAAATTAATTCAATTTCTTAACATTATCTGGTTACTTGGTTGATCTCAAGGCTTTAATTTTTCCCTTAGGTTTGTGAATACCTTTCCCATTAATTACAAAACCTAAGTATTCAACTGAATCAATTTCTAAAATATACTTACTCTTATTAGCCCTAATATTATGTTCCTTCAATTTCTTCAAAACTGCCCGTAATCTTTCTCTATATGCTCTTTTATCTTTACCAGACAATAAAATATTATCTATGAAAATAAATGCCCCTTGCATCCCTGAAAAATTCTAATCCATAGACTGTTGCCATATAGCTGGACTACTTGCTACTCCATAAGGCACTCTCTTCAGCCTATACAAACCTAAGGATGTATTTACTGTACATAGTTCTTGTGAATTTGCGTTCATGGAAAGCTGTTGAAATATTTGTCTAAGATCTAACTTAGAAAATACAGTACATCCTGACATGGTTGCAAACATGTCTGTCGGATTTGGAAATGGGTGTTAAGCTACCTGAAGCTGTGGATTCAAAGTTACCTTGTAATCTCCACATAACCTATCCGCCCATTTTCCTTCACAATAGAAACTAATGGTGTAGCCTAATCTGAGTATGCAATTTTTTATTTTTCGAAAAATTTGAATATTTTAAGAACCGTAACAACACCAAAATAAATATTTCCTATATAAACTATAAAAAAGAAATACCACAACAACAGGAAGAAAGATTAGATAGAATAGTGTGCCTGAGTGTACCCTCAAGCAAGAGAACTCTAACCATAGACAGTGGAAGGCCATGGTAGAGAGGCTATTGCACTACCCATGACTAAAGAGTGTTGGTTTGATTTTGGAGAGTCATTCGACTAGAAGAGCTGCTTACCATAGCTGAAGAGCCCCATCTACCCTTACCAAAAGGAAAGTGGACACTGAACAATTACAGTGCAGTAGTTGACCCCTTGAGAGAAGAAGAATTGCTTGGGAACGGCAGTGTTGTCAGGTATATAAGGACGGAGGAGAATATGTAAAGAATAGGCCAGACTATTCGGTTTATGTGTAGGCAAAAGGAAAATTAACTGCAACCAGAGAGAAGGATCCAATGTGGTACTGTCTGGCCAGTCAAAGGACACCAAACTCTCTAGCGGTAATATCTCAACGGGTGGCTGGTGCCCTGGCAAGCCTACTAGCTATAAACACCGTGTTTGGCAGGAGCCACGTTCATTTGACGAGGTTTTGGACGGAAAACATCTAGGTTGGATATAAGGAAGTGTGCATAGGCATCCGTAGGTGCACTGATGAGGAGAGCGAGATTAGAGGGTGACTTGGAGAGGAGTCGAGAAGTAAGAATCATTGTTGACTAATCATTGGTGAGCTACATCGACCAGGAGTTGAAAATGTGAGATGAAATCTGCACTGAAAATTGGCAATGTGACGTGAGCAACAAGAACTTCCAAAGATATTTGGCGTTTCTAAACGAGGTGAGGTTCTCATAACCATGAGTGGTCATCTCAGATCCGTTGGTAGCTACCATGTGGACGTCAGTAGAATTTTATAGAATACATCATGTCTTGACAGAGGAGCACAACAAGCACTCGTGTCTATCGAAAATTTGTAGAGTTAGGTACATCATGTTAGAATAAAAGATTAGTGACAGGAAACCATTGCTGCAAGCGATGGCCTACATACAAGTGTTTTGGCCACTATCAACCATTTGCACAGTTCTTTGAAGAAGCTTAAGTTTGGACTGGTAGAACCATAACTACTGCTGATGGTCATCAGTAAGTGACTGAAGAGGTTGCAAATTGGGATGTAAGTGAGGGTTTATTGCCGCTCAGTCATGTCATTTGGTGGACATCTGTGTCTTACCACATTCTCATCAGCTTCGGTCAATGTTCAATAGTTTTCCACTTCATCAGGAGTGGACGCACTGTTGGAGGTTTGGAAGGTGGTGAAGTAGCTGCCCATAAGTGCGTCGACTTTGGTCATCAGGTCCTTCATGGGTAAAAATATCAACACCCGGATGGCTGTACATACAGGTTTGGGTAGAAGTCGTACCTATGTGGAACAAAGTAGATTCAATTAACCAAGAGAGCCGTATACTGCATGTCACAGGCAAGTGATACTGTACATTTCCCTGATGAGAAGCGAAAATTTTTGGTCCCCCGGCTGCTCTTGAGAGAGCTAAAAAGGTTTTACTATACAAAAATACAGAAATACACTTGCAGTGTATGAGCATGTGTGATACTTGCGCGGTGCATTTATCTAATGTATATGTTATCTATCTTAATTTTGTAATTGACCCACAACCACACAATCACACACATATATATATATATATATATATATATATATATATATATATATATATATATATATATATATACATATATATATACATATATATATATATATATATATATATATATATATATATATATATATATATATATATATATATATATATATCTATATCTATCTATATATATATATATATATATATATATATATATATATATATATATATATATATATATATATATATATAATATAATATATATATGTATATATATATATATATATATATATATATATATATATATATATATATATATAATATAATATAATATGATATATATATATATGAATATATATATATATATATATATATATATATATATATATATATATATATATATATATGTATATATATATATATATATATATATATATATATATATATATATATATATATATATATATATATATATATACATATATATATATATATATATATATATATATATATATTTATATATATATATATATATATATATATATATATATATACATATATATATATATATATATATATATATATATATATATATATATATATATATATATATATATATATATAGATTCAATCTCACGATAAGTGTGCAATTAAAAAAATATTTTCCACATATAAAGATTGAATATCATAGTATTTGATTTAGTGGTAGTGGGTTGGCCAGGGCACCAATCATCCGTTGAGATACTACCATTGGAGAGTTATGGTGTCCTTTGACAGGACAGACAGTACTACATTGGATCCTTCTCTCTAGTGACGGATAATTTTCCCTTTGCCTGCATACACATCGAAAAGTCTGGCCTATTCTTTAATATTCTCCTCTCTCCTTATACACGTGACAAAACTGTGATTACCAAACTATCCTTCTTTACTCAAGTGATTACTGCAATGTAATTGTTCAGTAGCTACTTTCCTCTTGGTAAGGGTAATAGGGACTCTTTAGCCATGATAAGCAGCTCTTCTTGGAGAAGGAAACTCCAAAATCAAACAATTATTCTGTAGTCTTGGGTAATGCCACAACCTCTGTACCATGGTCTTCCACCGTCTCGACGTAGACAACTCTTGCTTGAGGGAACACACGAGCACACTATTCTATCTCATTTCTTTTCATCTTGTTTTGCTAAAGGTTTTATAGTTTATATGGCAAATATTTATTTCAATGTTACTGTTTTTAAAATATGTTATTTTTTCCCTTTTTCCTTCCCTCACTGGGCTATTTTGCCTGTTGGAGCCCCTGCGCTTATAGAATTCTGCTTTTCCAATTAGGGTTGTAGCTTAATAATAATAATAATAATAATAATAATAATAATAATAATAATAATAATAATAATAATTATAATAATAATAATCCGGTCTCTAATATTTAGTCCCATATACTTGTTTTTAGAGAAAAATTACTATTATCTATATCCATCTCTCCTTTGTCATGTTGTACTTTGATATCAATGTTTGTATTGCTGATTCCCAGGTCAATGATCATAGAGACTGCTTTCCTGTTCGATTCCCAAGCCTTAAAATACCGAGGGAGATCAAGATTTCCTACAGAGATGCTTATTTTCTTGTAAAGGCGCCTATTGACTTAAAATTTTCCCCTAATATGTCCATGTCATTTGGCCGGGTCATATTCTATCTCATAGACCTTGCAATATATGTCTAGCTTATACCCTACAACATTATACGTATGCTCAAACCTCCCACTAACACCTAAATTTAAATTCTACCTTCTCTGAAGACCAAATACATTAACTTAGATTATCCGTTGTAAATTCTATCATACTGACCTCTACCCATCGCTGATTTGAAGATGCTTATAAGCTGTCAGTGAGTAGAAAAATAGACATCTTCTTTCTCTATCTCAAATCGGATAAATATTTCATTAACTCCTGTGTGCGAGCAGGTCATTAGTTTATAACCGAGAGGAGAGATGAATACAACAGACGTTATTTCAACAGATTAAATATTTACATACAAGAGGTTCAGAGCAAGAATGTAAAAAAAATATTCAAGTAGACCTATATGTGTAAACGCAAACATATAAAGATTTTCTTTTCAGTGAGGGGTATATCGAGGTGTACAAAGAAAATAATACAGTCACAGTGTAAAAACATATTTTAAAAAATGGAGTATAAGTCTCCCTAATTAAAAATACAGACATGTGGAATAGGACACCATCCTCATGATAGGCATAATGTATGCTGGTCCTCTGTGCAGGAGATACGTAGGTTTTAGGCGATCCAGGGAGAACCAGTCTTCTTTTCCAGGGAGGATAATTAAGGAAGCCTTCAAACAGTGGAGAATCACAAGGATAGGGCCCTTGTAGTGGGTCATTAACTGTGGCTTGTTAGCGTCATTGCTTGGAAAAATATTTGTTGCAGAAGGCAAAACTTATGGTAGAGGTAGTAGGTTGTCCAGGGCACCAGCTGCCCGTTGAGATACTACCGCTAGAGAGTTATGGGGTT
>NC_090734.1:23066771-23089271 GCF_036898095.1 Palaemon carinicauda | reverse complement strand
CTTCGCTCAAAATCCGTTTTTTGTGCTCAGGCCATGTCGTCCTGATGGAAGTTTACCAGAGCATTACTGTATCTGTGGATTTTCAATCAGTGCCATACTCTCAAGAAAGTATTTTCCTGGTCCGTCTAGACCTAGAGACCTATGATGTTACCGTCATACATCATTTCATCTAAGCATGAACTATGTTAGTGCTTCCTGCCCCCTACAAGGAAGAGTCGTACTAGACTCTGGAAAAAGTCTCGAGGAGTACATAAAAATCTATGGATGACAAAGTGACAAGCTTGTATAGTGGTTTCGCCCTATACAATTTAAAGCATAGTTTGTATAAGAGTCACCATTGTCAGAATGAATTTGTGACACCTACCCCAATGTGACTACTCTTATAAACTATTGGATAATGGTTGTATCCGCATAGAAACAAATTTTACCTCTTTGCCACCAACCCGTTAGGGTACCACGTCAACCCTTCCAAGGAATGGCTAGAGTGAGTGGACTTTTGCTTGAATCAGGGAACAGTCTTGAAAGACATACCATGATAAAAATATCCATATTTTAATCTTAATGCTCAGTACATTTCTAATAAAATGAGTGTGGGCGAATAAGTTCACTATGAACTAGTTTATTAAAACTTAATAAACGTACATATCAGATCAACATTTATAAAATTTATAAAATGGGGATGATATGCGGAAAGCATAAAGAAAAACTGTCAACAGAAAGTATTGTTTCATCTACTAGGAAACAGATTTGCCACTTCAATTGAATTATATATAATAATGATATAGTCTGTATACTTTTTACATACACTAGTGTAAAAAACGCTTGGCGCAAGTGTTCGTATTATGCTCTAGAATACCGACGTCAATGGAACAGTTCGTAAGGACACTATTGTGGCCTATCCCTCAGCGTGTAGTAACATACAATGACTACACTCGCACCCTCTTAATTAATCGTCCCAAATTAATTACACTGTTCCTCGCGGACTTAAAACAGAAGGTTAAAGAATTTTACCTGCTGCTACCACAGATCTCATAAATTGCTCCACTTGCTCCGCATGGTACATAAAGAACGCCTTGGATGACTACCAGCCGGTGTGCAAACAAGGATGTTCAAAGTTCATATAATTGAAGAAATTTCATGGAAGAGGCAACATTCCTCGGATCATGAATAACGGGTGTACTGTCTGGATCCGTTCTGCGAATAACATGGGTGAATTTTGCCCTTAGTTATAGATAACTTTGAACCCAAGGTTTCTCTTCTGAACAGCTGTCCTCCCATAAAGTCTGAAGTTCTATGATGATAGACCTTTAGGCACTCCACTGGACATAGAGATGCATCTTCTTTCAGGGGGCAGATTCTGTTGGTGGGTAGCTTGTTCCTGGTAAGAAACGTTGGGACTGGAAATAGATTCAGTTCTCCCTCCAAGAACTGGACGTGGCCTTCCTCTCTAGAGAGAGCCACTATTTCACTAACTCTGGCCCCCAAAGCGAGTACAAGCAGAAATATGACTTTAAATTCAAAACCTTCTAAGCACATTCCTCATTGTTCATTATTTATACACAATGAAGAATCATATGTAATGACCATGCAAAGGTTTTTTGGAAGCGCTGAAGGGCTAGTTCATTAAGAGCGTCGTAAGAAAGGTCGACCATTAAGGCTTATGGTATCTGACTTGTCAAGGCAGGCTTGAACAATAGAATTATGTTGGCTTCTAAACCTTGCTCATGAAGGTGAATGAAGAATAACAAATAGGAATCTGTCGGGATTTCTTTCGGTTTCTTCGCCTTGACAAAGGATAGCTATCTCTTCCTTGAAGCCTCATAATGTCTTCTGGTTTCCTCCAAAAGTTTAATCTGACTTTTAAACACTGAATCTTTTTCTCATCGTTAAGGAGAGCAAATCATGAGATGTAGGTTCCATGTTTTCTGTGATGGAGCGAAGACAGTCGACTTCTGTACTCGCTGAGACAGGGATGGATCCGGTAGCGGTACAAATTTTAGTTGTAGTTCCAATGCCAGAGGGAACCACACGGTATTTGGCCACTTGTTGGCCACTATTGCCGCTTTCACTTTGAAGGATCTCAGCTTATCGAGGACCTTTAAAAGGAGATTGTGCAGAAGGAACAGATAGATACTGGACCATCTGTTCAAGTCCAGGGACATAGCGTCCACTGCCTCTGCTAACGATCCTCGTAAGGGGACACGTAACGGTCTATTTTCGTCACAAAGAGGTCTATCTGCAGCTCTGGGACTTGACTCGAGATGAAGGAGAACGATCCTGCGTCAAGGGACCATTCTGACTCTATAGGTGTAAACCTAGATAGAGCATCTGCTGTCACATTGCGGAACCCTTGAATGTGAACTGCTGACAGTTGCAAGTTTTTCCTTTCCGCCAAACGGAATATGGCCAACATCACTTGGTTGATTTGAGGTGACCTCGACCCTTGTCGATTCATGCATCTCACTACCACCTCGCTGTCTAAAACCAGTCTTATGTGGGTCGAGTGGCGAGGAGAAACTTTCTTCAGTGTCAGAAGTACTGCCATGGCTTCCTGAAAGTTTATGTGAAATGATTTGAAAAGATTGGACCAAGCTCCTTGGACTCTCATCTGATGAGAGTGGCCTCCCCAGCCTTCCTTTGAAGCGTCTGTGTGGATAGTTACTGATGGGGGAGGAGGTTGAAGAAGTATTGATTTCTTTAATTACTTGGCATTGGACCACGGCTTGTGAAGCGTTCGCAGTCGAGTCGGTAGTGGTCTTATTAGATCTTTGCGCGCGTTTGATGCGTATTTTCTCCAGACTCCTGTTTCACCTTTAAGCTCTGCTCTTAGCACTCGATCTGTTTTCAAAGCAAACTGTAGAGAGCCCAGCACTCTCTCCTGTTCGCGTCTTGATATGCGTTTGGATTTCAATAGTCTCTTGACAGATCCTGCTATTTCTTTCCTCTTCTTACTAGAAATGGAAAACCAATGTGACTCCAAATTCCAGTGGATTCCTAACCACGGAAATATTTGAGCTAGAGAGAGACGAGACTTCTTTATGTTGATCTTGAATCCCAGATGTTCCAGGAACTGGATCTCTATCTTAGAAGCTTGCATGCATTCTGTCCTGGATGCTGCCCACACCAGCCAGTCATCCAGGTAGGCTACTACTCGGACCCCCTTTAGGCGTAATTGATGGACAGCTGCGTTCGCGAGCTTCGTGAAAATCCTTGTGGCTATTATTAGCCCGAAAGGCATGGCTCTGAAGGCGTAAAGTTTTCTATGTAACTTGAAGCCTAGGTAGGAGGAGAGGTGACAATTAATTGGAACGTGCCAATAAGCGTCAGACAAGTCTATACAGACAGTATATGCCCTTCTTGGCAGTAGGGTCCTTATGTGCTGAAGTTTGAGCATTCTGAACTTGTAGTTCGCTATGAACTTCTTGAGTGGCGACAAGTCTAGAATAACTCTGAGTTTTTCTGAGTCCTTCTTTGGAACACAAAACAGCCTTCCTTGGAATTTTATGGACTTAACTTTCCGGATTACTCTTTTGTCTAAGAGTTCTCGGACATATTCTTCCAGAACGGGGGATGCGTGTTGGAAGAATTGAGGAAATTGAGGTGGAGGACTGCTCCAGCTCAAACCTAGTCCATTTTTAATTAGGCTGTGGGCCCAGGGATCGAAGGTCCAGCGATCCCTAAAAAGCTGTAGTCTCCCTCCTACTGGAAGTATCTTACTTCTGCTGTTGTGGTCCTGAGGCCTTGCCTCCTTGACTGCATCCTCCCCTGTATCCCCTTCCTCTTGAAGGGCGTCTAGAAGAACCTCTGGCTGTTCCTGTAGCTTTCTAACGAAAGTAAGAAGTCTGCTTTTCGAAGGCTGGGTTAAAAACTGGCGACTGTGTCGCCACTTGTTGAGGTACCAGCTGGTACGTGGTTGGAGGTTGTGCCACTATCTGAGGCTTCGCGGTCACAAGAAGTTGTTGTTGTTGCTGTCGGTAGGGTTTAGCCGGCCGAGAGGATGGCCTAGGCCTTTTTGTCTTCCTCTTGGGTTGGGGACCCTCATCCGGAGAAGACTTTCTATTAAGATCTAAGCCCCACTTTTTGAGAAGGTTCCTATTCTTTGTGGCGGCCTTGTCTTCTACCTCTTTAACCACTTATTTGGGAAAGAGGTCTTTACCCCAAATACGAGAGGAGATCAGTTTCCTCGGTTCGTGCCTCACCGCAGCCGATGAAAACACAAACTCTCTACAGGCTCTCCTAGCTTCAATAAAGCTATAGAGATCCTTCGTAACTGTAGCCAGATGGGTTTTGGCCACAACCATAAGTATGACCTGGATCTTGGGGTCACTTGCCATTGTTTCTAGTGTCGTTTGCTACGACATCGATGCCGCAAGTCTTTCCTTTGTCTCTTGCTCTCTACGCAAGAGAACCTCCGACAGTTTTGGAAGTGCCTCACCAAACTGGCGTTCAGCAATATCAGCTTCCAGCTTCCCGACTGAGAAGGTAAGGTGTACGTCCTTCCAGTCTTCTTGGTCCAAAGGCAAGGTCAGAGATAACGGCTTGCACTCCCCTAAGGAGGGGCATGGTTTCCTTGCCTCCTCCGCCTTTAAGGCTGCCTTATATCCCTTTTCCAAGAAGGGAAAGGCTCTGGTAGGAGAGGCCACAAAGGAGGGAAGCTTCTTACTCAAGGCTGGCACCTTTGAGTTAGTGAAGCCCCTCTCTTTCATCGAGCTCGCTAATAACGTCTGAGCTTTACTATGGTCAAAAACTATGAACTCCTTCGGCTCTGTCTCCTCCTCTGAGGCTGGCTCCTTCCTAAGACGGACATAGCAGTCCGGATAAGAATCTTTGTTGGGCCAAAATTCCACTTCTTCCAGGGGAATTGCTCCCAACTTTTCTGAGATCACGATCTTCCCGGTTGTCATTGGCATGTGTTCGACATACCTCCAAGGATTGGAATCCGAGCACAAAGGAAGATCCTTCACTCTGAGCCGCTTCTGGGGCCCACGCGATGCTGCAAGTCTACGTATCTCCAGTTTCATTGCAGCTTCCTTCACATCATTCTTCCTTTGAATTTGTTGGATCATCTCAACAATGGAAGAAAGAGTCCTTCCCAGTTCATCTGGGATAGCAGACGATGTAGACGGAATAGGTTCTAGGTCCGGAACCGATGTAATCGACACTTCGTCGATTTCTTCCTCTTCTACTTGAGGAGCCTGGAACAGCTCCTCCTCCTGACCTTCTCCTAGACGTTCATTCTCAGTAGAATCCGACACCTCCGACATCCTATCGTCCAATTGGATGCCTTGAAGGGCGGCTGAGACTTCAGAATCTACCGGATTCAAGGCAGTTGGTATCTCCACCTGAGGCTGGGTGATGATTGCATCAGCCGATGCTTTAGGGAAAAGGTAGGCCATCATCTTCTCATTTGGAAGGTAGGGACCTGAGGTGTTTTTCTGAAAACCCCTCACTCAAGAACGTAACTATTCCCTGGCAACATCCCTTGACTACGTTGACTTAGGGTCGTCAAAAGCCTCGGTAATCAGGTTAGAACAAACTGTACAAACCTGAGGGTCCCAATACCGGAGATCACCTCTGGAGGCTGCGCATGCTGCGTGCCTCCTGCAATATTGATGTCCACAGAAGTTCTTACTGCGGACATTACAGAACACACTCCCGCATTTCGGATGGTCCTCCTGTAAAGAGAAGAAAAATCCATGAGTATCATGTGATGATTTTCACTTATATTGAGACATTTAGCTTATATAGAAAAGCTATAAAAGAAAGAAGGAAAGACACATACTTGTATTTCCTGTCCAGTCAATTGCTGAAACCTCCCGAGATATTAAAACTAAGGGTAATTCTATTCAAGAATACCTTATGTAATTTCCTAAACGGAAATTTAAGGTGTAGTTCACACCTTGAGATAAAGTTTTAATGTACGGGATAGAAAGAATACAGAAAGAACTTACTTTCTATATATTGTACGGTCTCAACAAAAGGCTGTACAAGAGAGCATTAAGTATGATGAAGAACTTTAGTGTTATCACAAGCTCTGTACAGCAGTTTCTGCTAATGCAGTGTGTACTACACTACGAATACAGCAACTATTGTACATCGCACGCTGTTGTGCCGTCTAGCACCAGCCGGTACGTGCCAGCGTGCGCCTGCACGTGCCGGCCGGCAACTACCCCTGTATGGTTCAAAGATATACTATCTTTAACTAATAGGCGTCAGCCCACTGATTCGCGACTGTGTGCCGGCCGGCAATCATTGCCAGCCGACGGCTGAAAACACTAATACCCGGCTGACAGCCGCTAATCGTAGTGGCCAGCAGATTCGGGCTGTGTTTCCACTGCCGGCAGGCAAAGGTAATAAAACCCATGCCTGCTGACAGTAGCCCAGCACCAGAGAACCTCCACCTGCCCGGCTGTCGGCTGTTAAGCCGGCAGCCAGGTTAGGGGTGCAACACAATAGTCAGAGAAATAGTATGGATGTAAGGTTATAATGCGGCATTGCCATACGACCTTCCATCCAGAAAGAGTGAACTAATGGAAGGGGAGAATGTAGCATTCAGGCTTCCAAGGAATCCATAGCCTGCAAGGCTCTACCTGCAGACATGGAAGGGAGACCAAGGGAGGTCTGGTGTTCACTCTGCAGAGAATAAAGAGTCTCTGCCGGCCGACACGTGGTGCCAGCTGGCAGAGACCTGAGCCGGTCCTCCATCCTTACCTATACTAGGTACGGAAGTAGGACTGCGGCCAAAAGAAAATAAAAAAAAGAGAGGTAGGGAAGAGATGAGAGTCCTATAGACTTCGTTCTAGCAGGAGACACACTCAGCCATTAGGGAAGCTCATCCTGACCAAGAGTTGTCTATTAGGGAGGAAGACAGGCAATACTTGCTAACCTCCTCCCAACCAGAACAAAGTTAGGTGAAGTTATTTCGTCGGGAAACAGAGAAAACTCCTTCTCCAGCCCGAGAAAAACAACACAGGACAGTCTGCTAGGCCACTAGAGGAAGGAATCATCTCTTACAGAATCCTTCCAACATGGACTAGGGAAGCAAAGCTTCCTGTGTCCGCCCCTAATCTAGCAAAGGAGACTCCTTCTCTATGCTAGGAAGAAGCGGACCACAGACCAGAAACTCTGATGTTCTGCCCTAACCCAAAAAAACCAGTCACTCTGGTTATCAGGTCAGGACAGACATATCCTAGAACAGTTATACCTTAATTATTATACAGATAGAACCACTAGTATTAAGCCGAAGGCTTACAGAGGGAGAGAGGGATTGAACTTAGCCTACGGAGGAGAAAAGAACAATCGGGGATGTGCGAAAGTATACTACTGTACCTAAAATACTAGACTAGGTAAGAAGAGAATCGATTACCTAAATCACCGAAACTCTCTCATATACAATCTTGGAAAAAAAATTCAACAATATCTTACATGTATAAAATATTTGCCTATAGCTTCAATAATATAACATTCAGAAAAACTTATATCATGCATGAAAGTACTACTGCCAGACGTCTAGGATACGAAGCCTCACGAAGGGCAAGATCAGTACCTCGACCCGTGTCGAAATCACCGAGCTAAAAACTGACGGTATAATATAAGCATTCCTAGTGGAGCTAAATATCTAAATTATTAAAGGGTAACAAATCGGGAACGTCGCTCCAGCTAACTAAATGATCCATAAGAGTGAGCGATACCAACCAGGATGCTTCCGGTAGGCAACAGCTCTTGTTTACGTTGAAATCACTTTTGATTTAATTCAAAACGACAAGAGCTTACATTTATACATAGTAAAGATAATACTCAACTTCCGAGAGGCAGAAGAGACCAGAGAAGTCATCAAAATGGTGAAATAAATCCAAAATAACGAGAGAAAACAAGGGAAAAAACCGAGTAGTAGAGCTACACAAAAAGGAATAAAGAGGGCGCTACCGCCTTCATCAGATACACACTGGGAACGGAATAGGAGAGATGCCTTATGAGCGGCTCACTTTTCATTCTCGTTTCAGATTCTTGTCACTATACCCCCTTGAAGCGTTAATACTGTTCGGGGCGAAGATAGCTATGTGACGTGTCAAGAATACGTCCTCTGATATTATGCGATATCCCTGTGGGATTATTTAGGGATATTCGCTTCAGGAGTTAGAATTCTGGATACTCTAAGGTAAAATTCTCTGGGAATATCACTGTTGTCAAATATACCCTAGAAAGCTAACCAATAGGAACTCCATCAGGATGACATGGCCTGGGCCAAAAAACACACTCATTCACACACCCACACACACAAGCATTCACAAACACATATATATACATTATATATATATATATATATATATATATATATATATATATATATATATATATATATATATATATATATATATATATATATATATATATATATATATATATATATATGTATATATATATATATATATATATATATATATATATATATATATATTTTTATGTATATATATATATATATATATATATATATATATATATATATATATATATATATATATATATATATATATATATATATATATATATATCACAAGCACACGTGATTTTAATTAATGTAAATATCACCCACGAATGGCATTTAATACCGAATTCTATCTTGGGAATATATATCCACTTGGAATTCATTTTATGGTAACAGCTTCTGGCCGGGTGGGGATTCGAACCACCACCTGTTCGACAAGAGACTATGCCTGCAGTGATCATACCGACTCAGCTATCAAGAGAGACTAAAAGTTTATGACCAATCTCCGTACATATTCCTGTCGAATTCAGGAATCTGTTCACAACTTGAAATAAACCCATCTCCACCATGATAGCTGAATCGTGAGTTTGCAACACGTGGTTATTTTAATGAACATATATCACAAGCACACGTGATTTTAATTAATGTAAATATCACCCACGAATGGCATTTAATACCGAATTCTATCTTGGGAATATATATCCACTTGGAATTCATTTTATGGTAACAGCTTCTGGCCGGGTGGGGATTCGAACCACCACCTGTTCGGCTAGAGACTAGGCCAGCAGTGACCATACCAACTCAGCTATCAAGAGAGACTAAAAGTTTATGACCAATCTCCGTACATATTCCTGTCGAATTCAGGAATCTGTTCACAGACTTGAAATAAACCCATCTCCACCATGATAGCTGAATCGTGAGTTTGCAACACGTGGTTATTTTAATGAACATATATCACAAGCACAAGTGATTTTAATGATTGTAAATATCACCCACAAATGGCATTTAATACCGAATTCTATCTTGGGAATATATATCCACTTGGAATTCATATTATGGTAACAGCTTCTGGCCTGGTGGGGATTCGTGGGTGATATTTACATTAATTAAAATCACGTGTGCTTGTGATATATGTTCATTGAAATAACCACGTGTTGCAAACTCACGATTCAGCTATCATGGTGGAGATGGGTTTATTTCAAGTCTGTGAACAGATTCCTGAATTCGACAGGAATATGTACGGAGATTGGTCATAAACTTTTAGTCTCTCTTGATAGCTGAGTTGGTATGGTCACTGCTGGCCTAGTCTCTAGCCGAACAGGTGGTGGTTCGAATCCCCACCCGGCCAGAAGCTGTTACCATAAAATGAATTCCAAGTGGATATATATTCCCAAGATAGAATACGGTATTAAATGCCATTCGTGGGTGATATTTACATTAATTAAAATCACGTGTGCTTGTGATATATGTTCATTAAGATAACCACGTGTTGCAAACTCACGATTCAGCTATCATGGTGGAGATGGGTTTATTTCAAGTCTGTGAACAGATTCCTGAATTCGACAGGAATATGTACGGAGATTGGTCATAAACTTTTAGTCTCTCTTGATAGCTGAGTCGGTATGGTCACTGCAGGCATAGTCTCTAGCCGAACAGGTGGTGGTTCAAATCCCCACCCGGCCAGAAGCTGTTACCATAAAATGAATTCCAAGTGGATATATATTCCAAAGATAGAATTCGGTATTAAATGCCATTCGTGGGTGATATTTACATTAATTAAAATCACGTGTGCTTGTGATATATGTTCATTAAAATAACCACGTGTTGCAAACTCATGATTCAGCTATCATGGTGGAGATGGGTTTATTTCAAGTCTGTGAACAGATTCCTGAATTCGACAGGAATATGTACGGAGATTGGTCATAAACTTTTAGTCTCTCTTGATAGCTGAGTCGGTATGGTCACTGCAGGCATAGTCTCTAGCCGAACAGGTGGTGGTTCGAATCCCCACCCGGCCAGAAGCTGTTACCATAAAATGAATTCCAAGTGGATATATATTCCCAAGATAGAATTCGGTATTAAATGCCATTCGTGGGTGATATTTACATATATATATATATATATATATATATATATATATATATATATATATATATATATATATATATATATATATATATATATATTTATGTATATACATACATATATATATATATATATATATATATATATATATATATATATATATATATATATATATATATATATATATTTATGTATATACATATATATGCATATATATATATATATATATATATATATATATATATATATATATATATATATATATATATATACAAATTTCATGGTATGGATAGGGAAAGAGTAGTTCAAATTGTCCTTTTTTATTATTCCCAACGTTTCGTGATTCTTAATCATAATGTCCAGGGCTAAAAGTAAAACATATACAAAAGAATTAAGAAACAGTTAAATTTTTTTTTTTACAAATTCATTCAAAACTATAAAAAAACCGTTAAAATTTAAATGAAAGTTAAAAGGAAAAAAATGAATAAATAAATATATATACATCAGACAAAGTAGTGGAACCAACCTCGCAGAAGCGTAGTGAGAAACTGTATGCCAACAAGAGTTAGAAAACAACCCAAAGAAAACTATGACAAATACAACTGAATAGAAGAAGCTTGGGCTTTTAACGACGGAACTAGTCATTTGATTAATATGGATTCAAGAAGAGATAAGTCATGGTTATTTGACACTTGACCAATGATGGTAAAATCTTTGTTTTCAATATTTTGTTTGCACATTCAAGCATGAATCCGAATATTAGAATGTTCAGGGTTGGATATTCTGCAACCAGTTCGATAGCTAACACCTCTATGGGAATCAATTCTGAACTTTAACAACCTCTTGGTAGATCCTACGTAGGTCCCAGAGTTACACTTTGGGCAATTATATTTATATACAACACCAGAGGACATATAAGTGAGAGACTTCTTAGGGATGAGTTCAACTTCCACAACGGGGAAGTGATGTTGGATAATTTCTGTAAACTTTTTCTTAAGGAAATCCTCATGAAGAAGAGGAAAACTCGCATAAAATTTTAGTTTAGGAACTTTAAGTATTTTTGGAGTCTGAGCCAACTTGTCATTCAATAATCTATTAAAAAGTTTAAAAAAAATTTTGGTGGGGAAACACTTTTTCTTAAAATATTCACATAGATAAATAGTTTCAATATGGAAAGATTCCCAACTAGAGGTCAAAAGAAATGCTCTGTGGAGGAGAGTAAAAATAGAATTAGTTTTAAAATTATAAAAACAAGAGCTATAAAAGTTTGAACCTAACCCAGTGAACGTCTTTTTTCTAAAAATCGTGGTACTAAAACCTTCTCTATTTCTAGACACCAACACATCTAATAACGGGAGTTTGTTATCTTCCTCCTTTTCTACGGTGAATGATATGTTTTCATGTTGTGAGTTGGCAAAGTCAAGGAATGATTCAGCGCCGAACTCATCTCTGAATAGAGCAAAGGTATCATCAACATACCTAATATAAAACAAGGGATGATAACTTTAAGGACAATTTTCCAGCATGGTCTCCTCCAGGGAGCACATGAAAATATTAATCCCCACCCGGCCAGAAGCTGTTACCATAAAATGAATTCCAAGTGGATATATATTCCCAAGATAAAATTCGGTATTAAATGCCATTCGTGGGTGATATTTACATTAATTAAAATCACGTGTGCTTGTGATATATGTTCATTAAAATAACCACGTGTTGCAAACTCACGATTCAGCTATCATGGTGGAGATGGGTTTATTTCAAGTCTGTGAACAGATTCCTGAATTCGACAGGAATATGTACGGAGATTGGTCATAAACTTTTAGTCTCTCTTGATGGCTGAGTCGGTATGATCACTGCAGGCATAGTCTCTAGCCGAACAGGTGGTGGTTCGAATCCCCACCCGGCCAGAAGCTGTTACCATAAAATGAATTCCAAGTGGATATATATTCCCAAGATAAAATTCGGTATTAAATGCCATTCGTGGGTGATATTTACATATATATATATATATATATATATATATATATATATATATATATATATATATATATATATATATATATATATATATATATATATATATATATATATATATATATATTTATGTATATACATATATATGCACATATATATATATATATATATATATATATATATATATATATATATATATATATATATATATATATATATATATATATATACAAATTTCATGGTATGGATAGGGAAAGAGTAGTTCAAATTGTCCTTTTTTATTATTCCCAACGTTTCGTGATTCTTAATCATATTGTCCAGGGCTAAAAGTAAAACATATACAAAAGAATTAAGAAACAGTTAATTTTTTTTTTTTACAAATTCATTCAAAACTATAAAAAACAGTTAAAATTTAAATGAAAGTTAAAAGGAAAAAAATGAATAAATAAATATATATACATCAGACAAAATAGTGGAACCAACCTCGCAGAAGCGTAGTGAGAAAATGTATGCCAACAAGAGTTAGAAAACAACCCAAAGAAAACTATGACAAATACAACTGAATAGAAGAAGCTTGGGCTTTTAACGACAGAACTAGTCGTTTGATTAATATGGATTCAAGAAGAGGTAAGTCATGGTTATTTGACACTTGACCAATGATGGTAAAATCTTTGTTTTTCAATATTTTGTTTGCACATTCTAGCATGAATCCGAATATTAGAATGTTCAGGGTTGGATATTCTGAAACCAGTTCGATAGCTAACACCTCTATGGGAATCAATTCTGAACTTTAACAACCTCTTGGTAGATCCTACGTAGGTCCCAGAGTTACACTTTGGGCAATTATATTTATATACAACACCAGAGGACATATAAGTGAGAGGGTTCTTAGGGATGAGTTCAACTTCCACAACGGGGAAGTGATGTTGGATAATTTCTGTAAACTTTTTCTTAAGGAAATCCTCATGAAGAAAAGGAAAACTCGCATAAAATTTTTGTTTAGGAACTTTAAGTGTTTTTGGAGTCTGAGGCAACTTGTCATTCAATAATCTATTAAAAAGTTTAAAAAATATTTTGGTGGGGAAACAGTTTTTCTTAAAATATTCACATAGATAAATAATTTCAATATGGAAAGATTCCCAACTAGAGGTCAAAAGAAATGCTCTGTGGAGGAGAGTAAAAATAGAATTAGTTTTAAAATTATAAAAACAAGAGCTATAAAAGTTTGAACCTAACCCAGTGAACGTCTTTTTTCTAAAAATCGTGGTACTAAAACCTTCTCTATTTCTAGACACCAACACATCTAAAAACGGGAGTTTGTTATCTTCCTCCTTTTCTACGGTGAATGATATGTTTTCATGTTGTGAGTTGGCAAAGTCAAGGAATGATTCAGCGCCGAACTCATCTCTGAATAGAGTTAAGGTATCATCAACATACCTAACATAAAACAAGGGATGATAACTTTAAGGACAATTTTCCAGCATGGTCTCCTCCAGGGAGCACATGAAAATATTAATCCCCACCCGGCCAGAAGCTGTTACCATAAAATGAATTCCAAGTGGATATATATCCCCAAGATAAAATTCGGTATTAAATGCCATTCGTGGGTGATATTTACATTAATTAAAATCACGTGTGCTTGTGATATATGTTCATTAAAATAACCACGTGTTGCAAACTCACGATTCAGCTATCATAGTGGAGATGGGTTTATTTCAAGTCTGTGAACAGATTCCTGAATTCGACAGGAATATGTACGGAGATTGGTCATAAACTTTTAGTCTCTCTTGATAGCTGAGTCGGTATGATCACTGCAGGCATAGTCTCTAGCCGAACAGGTGGTGGTTCGAATCCCCACCCGGCCAGAAGCTATTACCATAAAATGAATTCCAAGTGGATATATATTCCCAAGATAGAATTCGGTATTAAATGCCATTCGTGGGTGATATTTACATTAATTAAAATCACGTGTGCTTGTGATATATGTTCATTAAAATAACCACGTGTTGCAAACTCACGATTCAGCTATCATGGTGGAGATGGGTTTATTTCAAGTCTGTGAACAGATTCCTGAATTCGACAGGAATATGTACGGAGATTGGTCATAAACTTTTAGTCTCTCTTGATAGCTGAGTCGGTATGATCACTGCACGCATAGTCTCTAGCCGAACAGGTGGTGGTTCGAATCCCCACCCGGCCAGAAGCTGTTACCATAAAATGAATTCCAAGTGGATATATATTCCCAAGATAGAATTCGGTATTAAATGCCATTCGTGGGTGATATTTACATATATATATATATATATATATATATATATATATATATATATATATATATATATATATATATATATATATATATATATATATATACAAAAATATATATATATATATATATATATATATATATATATATATATATATATATATATATATATATATATTTATGTATATATATATATATATATATATATATATATATATATATATATATATATATATATATATATATATATATATATATACAAATTTCATGGTATGGATAGGGAAAGAGTAGTTCAAATTGTCCTTTTTTATTATTCCCAACGTTTCGTGATTCTTAATCATATTGTCCAGGGCTAAAAGTAAAACATATACAGAAGAATTAAGAAAGAGTTAATTTTTTTTTTTTTACAAATTCATTCAAAACTATAAAAAAACAGTTAAAGTTTAAATGAAAGTTAAAAGGAAAAAAATGAATAAATAAATATATATACATCAGACAAAGTAGTGGAACCAACCTCGCAGAAGCGTAGTGAGAAACTGTATGCCAACAAGAGTTAGAAAACAACCCAAAGAAAACTATGACAAATACAACTGAATAGAAGAAGCTTGGGCTTTTAACGACGGATCTTGTCGTTTGATTAATATGGATTCAAGAAGAGGTAAGTCATGGTTATTTGACACTTGACCAATGATGGTAAAATCTTTGTTTTCAATATTTTGTTTGCACATTCTAGCATGAATCCGAATATTAGAATGTTCAGGGTTGGATATTCTGCAACCAGTTCGATAACTAACACCTCTATGAGATTCAATTCTGAACTTTAACAACCTCTTGGTAGATCCTACGTAGGTCCCAGAGTTACACTTTGGGCAATTATATTTATATACAACACCAGAGGACATATAAGTGAGAGGGTTCTTAGGGATGAGTTCAACTTCCACAACGGGGAAGTGATGTTGGATAATTTCTGTAAACTTTTTCTTAAGGAAATCCTCATGAAGAAAAGGAAAACTCGCATAAAATTTTAGTTTAGGAACTTTAAGTGTTTTTGGAGTCTGAGCTAACTTGTCATTCAATAATCTATTAAAAAGTTTAAAAAATATTTTGGTGGGGAAACAGTTTTTCTTAAAATATTCACATAGATAAATAATTTCAATATGGAAAGATTCCCAACTAGAGGTCAAAAGAAATGCTCTGTGGAGGAGAGTAAAAATAGAATTAGTTTTAAAATTATAAAAACAAGAGCTATAAAAGTTTGAACCTAACCCAGTGAACGTCTTTTTTCTAAAAATCGTGGTACTAAAACCTTCTCTATTTCTAGACACCAACACATCTAAAAACGGGAGTTTGTTATCTTCCTCCTTTTCTACGGTGAATGATATGTTTTCATGTTGTGAGTTGGCAAAGTGAAGGAATGATTCAGCGCCGAACTCATCTCTGAATAGAGCAAAGGTATCATCAACATACCTAACATAAAACAAGGGATGATAACTTAAAGGACAATTTTCCAGCATGGTCTCCTCCAGGGAGCACATGAAAATATTAGCAAAGGTGGATCCCAAGAGGGAACCCATAGCCATCCCATCAAGTTGTTTGTAAAAATTACCATTAAAAACGAAAGAAGTGTCCAGCACCGCTAGCTCCAAAAGTTTTTTAAAAGACGTGCGATTAAAATCATTAAAAGTGGTATTAGGTTCAGAAAATAATTTGTTTAAAATAATATTGATAGTTTCTAACACAGGTACATTAGTGAATAAAGACTCAACATCAAGACTCGTCATGAAAAGATCTGAGTCTTGAGAAATTATGGCCTCCTTAAATGCATAGGAGTTATTTAGAGAAAAGGTGTTTTTTTGTCAAAGGTTCCAGTAAGGGAACGAGGAACTTAGCTAGTTTGTAATAAGGGGTATTAAAAGACGATAAGATAGGTCTCAGTGGAACATTGGGCTTATGGATTTTGGGTAAACCATATAAGATGCCACTTTTAATGATTTTAATCGCACGTCAGATGCGCGCAAGTCAGATAGTGACCCTTGAAGATCTATAGCTTCAGCTTACAAATCGATGTGCTAATCCCTGAAGAGGAAGATAGTTTGTTTAAATACAATGAAATTCTTCCCTCGAGTAGCTGTTTGATATTGTATCATCTTTCTTCAGCGATTGGGAATACGAGCATCAGGCAGTTTACAAGGATTTGTGGTATCATTGTAAACTACCTGATGCCTTTGAAAAATAAATTTTGATTAATCAGACTATCAAGTGTTTTTGACAGCAGTAACTTTATCTTTCATCGCGTTCATAAATCGTAATATCTTGTTCAGTGGTATTGGTAAATACACAACGTTTATGACATCGAATCTAATGGCAGTTATCTAGTGCATCATGAGGCCTGTTTCCTCTACAATTCTTAGTTCGAATGATGTAGTATAGTCTAGTTCTACTTGTAGTTATTAATTTCATTAAGCATTAAATCACTTCAAGAACCATTAATTACTATCGACAGGAGTAGACATACACTACTGATTTTTGTCCACCAACTAACATATAGAAATAAAAAATATTACTTGATAGGTAGATTAATTTTAACTGTAATCTGGAAATGTAAATTATATATTTTACACTGCCTGTATAAATGACAACGAATGAATGAAATAATGTTTTAGTCTTGAAATGTATTTCTTTTCCCTGGAATCAAACAAATATACATGGTTAATATTACAAATGTGCACTTTGGGAAAGTAGAAAAACTGTATCTTTCAATTATTGTGACCCTATTAAATATATGATATAACTTAATTATGTATAACATATTTGTGATGCCATTATCAAATTAATTGAGCTTGTTAACCTGATAACAATAGCTAAATTTGAAAGCATTCAATTAAAAGTACTACCAAATCCTGCATTTATCAATTATTGATAGTGGCCATTTTGGAATTGCGTAAATTTCACAAACCTAGGTTTCATTATGTAATTTTTTGGATTCATTAACCTTTAATACATATAATTAGATACAATATTTTATATTATAATTGAACCATAGTCTTACACTCTATTGGGGTAGATTTCTGTTGGTTGAGGGTACTCGTTGGCACACTATTCTCTGTTTCTCTTCCTATTGATTTTTTAAAGTATTTATAGTTTCTATTTCAAAAATATATTATAATGTTATGGCTCATAAAATATTTGATATTATTTTGTAAATTACTTCTCTAATACTATATTTATTTCCTCATTTCCTTTACTCAATGGGCTAATATCCTGTTGGAGCCTTTAGGATTAGAGCAGGCTGCTTTCCCAGCAATGGTTATAGCTTAGCCAGTAATAATAATAATAATAATAATAATAATAATAATAATAATAATATTAATAATAATAATAATAATAATAATAATAATAATGCTGACGCTAATAATAATAATAATAATAATAATAATAAAAATAATAATAATAATAATAATAATAATAATAATAATGATAATGCTAATGATAATGATAATAATAATAGTACATACATACATATACCAAGGCAAATCCCCCAGTTTTGGAGGGTAGCCGACATCAAACAAATGGAACAAAAAAGGGGACCTCTCCTCTCTACGTTCCTACCAGCCTGACAAGGGACTCAACCGAGTTCGGCTGGTACTGTTAGGGTGCCACAGCCCACCCTCCCCCGTTATCAACCACAGATGAAACATCTTAACGCTGATTCCCCTACTGCTGCTACCTCCGCGGTCATCTAAAGCACCGGACGAAGCAGCAGGGCCTACCGGAACTGCATCGCAATTGCTCGCCATTCATTCCTATTTCTAGCACGCTCTCTTCCCTCTCTCACATCTATCCTCCTATCACCAAGAGCTTTCTTCACTCCATCCATCCACCAAAACCTTGGCCTTCCTCTTGTACTTCTCCCATCAACTATTGCATTCATCACCTTCTTTAGCAGATAGCCATTTTCCATTCTCTCAACATGGCCAAACCACCTCAACACATTCATATCCACTCTAGCTGCTAACTCATTTCTTACACCCGTTCTCACCCTCACCACTTCGTTACTAACCTTATCCACTCGAGATACACCAGCCATACTCCTTAGACACTTCATCTCAAACACATTCAATTTCTGTCTCTCCGTCACTTTCATTCCCCACAACTCCGATCCATACATCACAGTTGGTACAATCACTTTCTCATATAGAACTCTCTTCACATTCATGCCCAACCCACTATTTTTTACTACTCCCTTAACTGCCCCCATCACTTTGCACCATTCATTCACTCTCTGACGTACATCTGCTTCCACTCCACCATTTGCTGGCACAACAGACCCAGAGTACATGAACAGATCCACCTCCTCAAGTAACTCTCCATTCAACATGACATTCAACCTTGCACCACCTTCCCTTCTCGTACATCTCATAACCTTACTCTTACCCACATTAACTCTCAACTTCTTTCTCTCACACACCCTTCCAGATTCGTCACTAATCAGTCAAGCTTCTCTTCCGCGTCTGCAACCAGTACAGTATTATCCGCTAACAACAACTGATTTACCTCCCATTCATGGTCATTCTCATCTCCCAGTTTCAATACTTGTCCAAGTACTCGAGCATTCAGCTCTCTCACCACTCCATCAACATATAAATTAAACAACCATGGCGACATCACACATCCCTGTCTCAGCCCAAATCTAACCGGAAACCAATCGCTCACTTCATTTCCTATCCCAACACAGGCTTTACTACATTTGTAGAAACTTTTCACTGCTTGCAACAACCTTTCACCAACTCCATATAACCTCATCACATTCCACATTGCTTCCCTATCAACACTATCTTACGCTTTCTCCAGATCCATAAACGCAACATACACCTCCATACCTTTTGCTAAATATCTCTTTCATATCTGCCTAACTGTAAAAATCTGATTCAAACAACCCCTACCCCTTCTAAAACCACCCTGTACATCTAAGATTGCATTCTCTATTTTATCCTTTATTCTATTAATCAGCACTCTACCATACACTTTTGCAAATACACTCAACAAACTAATACCCCTCGAATTACAACACTCATGCACATCTCCCTTACCCTTATATAATGGTACAATACATGCACAACCCAAATCTACTGGTACCATTGACAACACAAAACACATATTAAACAATCTCACCAACCATTCGAGTACTGTCACACCCCCTTCCTTCAACATCTCAGCTCTCACACCATCAATACCAGATGCTTTCCCTACTCTCGTTTCATCTAGTGCTCTCCTCACTTCCTCTTTTGTAATCTCTCTTGCATTCTTATCTCCCATCACCGGCACCTCAACACCTGCAACAACAATTATATCTGCCTCCCTATTATCCTCAACATTCATTAAACTTTCAAATAATCCGGCCACCTTTTCCTTGCCTCCTCTCCTTTTAACAACCTTCCAGTGAAATATGGAAATAATAATAATAATAATAATAATAATAATAATAATAATAATAATAATAATAATAATTATAATAATAATTTTAATATTTATTATTATTATTATTATTATTATTATTATTATTATTATTATCATGATAATATTATTATTATCATGATAATATTATTATAATTAATATTATTATTATTATTATTATTGTTATTATTATTATTATTATTATTATTATTATTATTATTATTATTATTATTATTATTAATAACAACAATACGAAGATAAAACGAAATACTGATACTATTCTTAAATAATACCGTCGAATTATCTCACATACGCTGGAAAGAAATATTGGAACAACTTATAACTAAGAAGCGAGCTGACCTGAGTAAACTTGAAGAGATGGTAGAAAACAGGTTTAAAAAAGAGCACAAATGGAAAGAATTGGATGAGAAATACGAAGTGAAGGAGAGTGGTCCGAATAATATAAGAAAATACATCAAGCAAATAATATGGGCCAACGTATGTCAGATCCATAGACATCTAAACAGATATCAGCAGAATTAATTATGGAAAAAAAAAATCCTATATATCAAATAAGCGGGGAAGAAAACTATAACGAGAACAAAGAAGCCGAACTATCCCAAAGAGCATGAGAAGGTTTATTGAATATCACAGTAAACCAAAATAAATGTGCACAATTGCTACAAGGCTATAAGAAATTGATGCAAATCAAAAAGTTATTCATAGGATCTCAGGCATCACGATTAAAGCTATAAGAAATCACATGAAAAAGACTCCAAACTGTAAAGTAAAAGGCCCCAATAAAATCATTGGTTACTGGCTTAAAAAACTTCACAACCTTACATCCAAGAATGAACCTCATGACTGATAGAATCCTTAAAGAAAAAAATGGTGCACAGGATACCATAATCAACTTCGTCTAAGATGCATTACATTATCATCATCTTTATTTTTTCAGATTATTATTATTATTATTATTATTATTATTATTATTATTATTATTATTATTATTATTATTATTATTATTATTTGCTAAGCTATAACCCTAGTTAGAAAAGTAGGATGCTACATGCCTAGGGGCCCCAACATTGAAAATAGCTCATTGAGGAAAGGAAACAAGGAAAAATTAAATATTTTATGAACAGCAACTATATCTAAATACATATTTCAATATAAACTGTAAAAACATTAACAAAACAAGAGGAAGAGAAATTAGATAGAATAGTGTGCCCAAGTTAACCCTCAAGCAAGAGAACTCTAATCGAAGGTAGTGGAAGACCATGGTACATAGGTTATGGCACTACCCAAGACTAGAGAACAATGGAGTGTCATTCTCCTAGAAGAGCTGCTTACCATAGCTAAAGAGTCTCTTGTACCCTTATCAAGAGGAAAGTAGCCGCTGAACAATTACAGGGTAGTATTTAATCCCTTGGGTGAAGAATGTATGTTTGGCAATCTCTGTGTTGTCAAGTGTATGGGGAGAGAAGAGAATCTGTAAAGAATATGCCAGAATATTCGGTGTATGAGTAGGCAAAGGGAAATTGAAACGTAACCAAAGAAAAGGATCCAATTTTCTACTGTCTGGCCAGTCAAAGGACTCCATAACTCTCTAGTGGTAGTATCTCAACGGGTGTCTGGTGCCCTGGGCAGCCTACTCCCTAAAAGTAAAACCGTGTTAATCATAAGGCTAGATAGAGTACTTAAGGTAAGAGTTGATGAATAAGATTTATATATATAAAATTCGTAGCATGTCCTGGTATTTGCTGGAACGGGAGTCTTGCAAGTTGAACTGTAGTTTTCAGGGCTATTATATCCCAGATAAAACTTTGGTCACTTTGGTGGTTATGCTAATTTTTTTTCTTTATTTTCTTTTTTATTTTTGTGTATGTAAACAACAGTCCCAATGACTATAAACCGCTCGCTTGAAGTGTGTAATATATTTGAGTTATTAATGTCATATGGCATATGTCATCATTTTATCAGAGTTTTCTCGACTAACGTATGCTCAATTTAGATGACAATTTAGTATTACTATCTTGTAGACGAGAATTCGGTTTTTATTGGCATATCAATTCCGTACAGCATTAGGAGTTTCATCATTGTTCCAAAAACTAGGAACACGCGGGTGGTATCAAAGATATGGAATTCCGTCGTTTCAAACGTAACTAAGTGAGGCGAACAAGGGCATGAGGCAACAGATGTATGGGGATATAGCCTATAGAGATCTCAGTTACTACCATCTTATGTCTTTAATTTGGTTACTATGTTTAAACACCATCTTCATCATATAATGAAATTTCCTTAATTATGCACGGGGGAGGTGCTTACTTCATGTTTGGTAGGAATGGAAACATGATATTTCAGTTGATTGCATACAAGAAATAAATGAATGTTTTCTTAAAAAATTTTAACCCCCAAAACCCACATTAGAGTTATTTTATTTTCTGGTCTCTAG
>NC_090734.1:23054271-23056771 GCF_036898095.1 Palaemon carinicauda | reverse complement strand
AAAAAAAAGTTTTATCTTTATAACATTAAACAGAAATAATTGGAATTCATCAGAGAAAAAAACATTTCTTTTCTGTATGTTAATTTTTCTGTATTGTAGCGAGGAAAAACAAAATTATATTACATGAAAAAGACCCAATATTCTATTGTCAAACTTTTATATTTACTCATAGTATTTTCATACAAAAAGGTTTGGCCGCTTTCTTGAAATAAAAAAAGAAAAAATCTAACAGTCGAATCTCTTATCTGTATATTAATTGACAAATGTGACAATTACCATACATCTTTTTTTTTTTTTTATTGTGGGACTTAGGAAAATACATCAGTTGAGCATGATTAAAAAATATTAATATACTTCAAATTTTTTCATTATGAAAGAAACGTGAATATTGAATCTTGCCACTCATCACCTTTATAGACAGTATCTTTCCATTAATTTAAGTTTATGGAAAAATTAAGTTAATTTTATTGAATATATGTAAGTACTCACTAAACCTGTTTATTGATATGCGGTCTCGATCTAGCTTTAAACCTCATCAGTTTATGAAAGTTTTTTGTTTTTTCTTCAGGTTTGAAATTCATATTTAACTCCAGAGTGTTGGGTATGCTGAAATCACCAACGGCATGAAAATTAGACCCAATGAAATATTCATAATCTAGAATTTTTAATACATAACCTATCATTTGAACAAATATGCACATCTGGTACTGCTTTATATGACTGTTATAGTTATAATAGAAGTTGATTCCGATGAGAAGTAAAACAGGTAAGCAGACTAAATTAATTTTCCACTGTTCTTGTACGCGATGTAATTGTAGGATATAATGATACTCAATATAAAAAGGAAACATCCCGACAATTAATGTTATGTGTTGCAGCTATTCAAGTAGCTAAGTTGATAACTGTTTACACTGTTATAACCAAAAAGCTACATATATTATTATTTTCTAGCATTTCTTTATTGAAGTAAAACAAGTAGTTACTGAACATTACTTGGTAGGCAAAAGTGGATACCAATATATAGTAAATGCATATCAAATGGTATAAGCTATAGATGTGTAGGGTATGTCAATCTAATGACCATATATTTCTTATTATTATTAAAATCAAAACAACAGGGAAAAAATACTTATCCCTGACAATACTTCCCTAGTTTATCATAGGTGAAATGGCAAGTTACCTATCAATAGTAACTGCAATAAAAATCAGTAATCTACTGTCTGTGACTTGATATTCATACATAATACAGTATAAACCACCGGCAATAAAATGCTAACTACGTTAAAGTACATCTGATAGATAACAGACAAAGTTAATCGTTACTATTAAAATATTTCATTTAAATCAGGGCCTTGGGAACGATTTCTTTGGTAGGGGAGGTAGGGGATCTAAAGTTTAAAACGGACTGTCATCGGCATCATATTGTTGGAAGACAAACTCATATATTTAAGATGATATTTATTTTTTTTTTTTTTTGTAGCCAATCAAAATTTGTTAATTGTACACATTGACTATCATAAAAAATAGCATACTATCGAAGCTAATTCTTTGCTATAAAGTCATCGCAAAATCAATGAAGCTGAGACTATCAGTTTTCCCAGTGTTTACCTACGATTTATTATATCTATCAATTGTCTTTTGGTTCTATTAAAACCGGTTTTTATAATTTGAATTTCGTCTAATTTCTAATATATTTATCCAATATTGTAAGTGATAATCATAATATGTGTCGTTGGTTTTAAACTATGGTCATAAATTATGAAGATGAAAACGCAGTGGGTTTTCTTATTAATAAAATCGTGCAGGTAACATAAAAGAATCTTACAGTGTCCGTGATAGAATTTCAGGAATGATTATCGAACTAAATAAAAAAGCATGAAAAGAGGATCATTCAAATGAATCTACCAACAGCATCCAATAAAAAAAGAGAAAACTTGTATGAAGATTTAAAGATATCTTGAAAAAAAATACAGGAGTCTATTTTCCTTTGTTTTGGGTGATTTCAATACTAAAGCAGGCCAAAACAATAAAGGAGAACCAACTCCAGCTAAATTTGTAGTAGAAACAAAAAATGACAGAGGACACGATACAAAATTTGCTTGAAAAAAATATGTAAAAATCCTTAACACCTTTTTTTTTTTTTTAAATATGTATAAAAAAATGGACACCGAGAACCCCAAACGTAGAAAAAATAAACCAAATTGATTTGATTCTCAGTGAAAAGGTTAATTTAGTTAAAGAGAAAAAGGTGTTAATGAAGTTCATGTCAAATAACCGTAGATTTGTGAGATGTAAAATTTGCATAAAATCTAAAGAAAGAAAGAACAACTGATTTTAAGGAAGAAAATAAACACTATTTTAATAAGAGAAAAATAGGATGAGTTTAAATTAGCAATACAAAATAAGTACTCGTAGCTACCTGATGAAATGAAATCAAGTAATAAAGAAATGAGTATTACTTTAACCATTTCTTTATTAGATTCAGATACGAGAAATTGTA
>NC_090734.1:23009271-23044271 GCF_036898095.1 Palaemon carinicauda | reverse complement strand
TCTCTCTGTGCGTTTTTTTTTTTTTAATCCTAAGAGACACACACACACTTGTGCGCCAACGTGAGGCATTCGAGCTCACATGCCTCCCCTACCGTTATCTCTCTCTCTCTCTCTCTCTCTCTCTCTCTCTCTCTCTCTCTCTCTCTCTCTCTCTCTCTCTGACTATTTGCTTTAAGGCCTTTCCCTTGCATTAGCATATATGGGTAATAATCACTTACATTGACATATATGGGTAATAAAAAACATATTACAACTTAGTTTCTTTTATTATACGAAGCATACGTGCAAAATAACATTTCGTGAATAAAGACATAGCATTTAGTGGAAAAAAAAAATCTGACCCTAACATTTGCACGCGGCAAAATAACATTTCGTGAATAAAGACATAGCATTTAGTGGGAAAAAAATCTGGGCCTAAAAATATTCATTTCAAACCCTAACATTTGCATGCTTAAAAGCGGTAGGAAAACATTTTTAATTACGTTTCTTCAGCACTTGGCATATCTTCATTGAAAATTCAGGTTTTGTATATTTCCAGATGTACATACACGGTCTTGAATTTAAATGGAGAAGATAGTATAATAACACTGTTACGTCATTTTTCTTTAAGTCGGTGGTGGATAAATGCTTCATGATTTTCCTTAGGGCAGCGCAAACTCCATTTAGACTTACGCTATGCGTAAAATATAGGCAGAAGAATGCACACAAAGCCGAATTGTAATTTTGCACTCGCATATTATTTATGAAACACTTCATGGAAGAATACCTTCGTAGAAAATCAGTAAAGTATACCGAATGATCTTTTGGCTGCATCCCCAATGGGTAAAAAAAAAATATAATGTTTTCTACCGGACTTTTCTGTATTATATATACAACCCAGTGCCCAATTTCGCGATACTGATGTGATGGCAGAGTAATCACAATAAGTAAGATGAGTTTTGTCCTTATCAAGGGTATCTTGAAGTCGACCAACGAGGCCCTCCTTCCCCCCTAACCACATTCCTTTCAGTTTAAGACTATGGAAATGTACCCATCTCTGTCTTTTTTTTTTTTTTTTTTTTTTTTTAATAAGTAGCGAAATGTACGCCAAGATTTTCAAGACTACATCACTATCACGTTGCTTATATTGATAATAACCACAACTAGAGCATCAGTAACAACATTAAAATTTACGGTATTAATGATAACGATAACAATACATTTCATTTTATTCGATTGTAGTGCACGGTTTGCTTTATTGATGAGAGAAAGATAACAATAAACAATATACATTTAATTTATCCCTTTAAGATATTGAAGAGTTTGATCTTTATTCTTCGGCAATACAGCTAATCATATTATTTGTAATGTTCCGTTGCCTTATAATTTTACGAACTTCCGAATATGAAATGAAAGATATGTGGATGTTTTATGCTATCCCTATCACTAAAGACGTATGTTAAGGGATATCTGAAAATTAGTTCCACGTATGTCAACTTTTTACCAACTAATATCCTTTACAAACATACACAAGCGCGCGCGTGCGCCCGCGCACACACACACACACACACACACACACACTTATCTATTCCCATACTTGTTACAAAATCCAGTATTGCAATCGTGTATGTTATTCCAAAATCAGAGTTTAAGGGAAGAGGATATTTCTCCAAAATCAGAGTGAATCTGACTTCTTTTTATATTAATGGAAATTGTTTAAGAAAAGGGGAAATTTTTGGTAATCTCAGTCTTGTCAGGGGTATGAGGAGAGAGTCGAATATGGAAAGAATTGGTCATTCTTTTCTATACCTCTTCTCGTCTTCCCTTACTGAATTGGGGCAAGTTGTTGGGTTCTCCGAAAAACTGATTATGACTAGGATACTGCAGTTCGGTATTATGCCTAATTCAAATGGAATGGTAGATTGTCTCTTCGAAGAAGAAACCCGATATTACTTTTTTGAAGATTCAAGTAAGCAATGTGTGAAAAAAAATGGATCATCAAACAGCCCACTAAGTTAGATTAGATAGAAATTTAGCGGTCAACCCCTCTCTATCCATCATTACACATTACTTTAGTAATGTTTCGAGATTAGTACTGGTTAAAACTGGGAATTAGGAGGGAATACAGTTAATGAATGTTTAGTTCAGTCGTGATATGGCTTTTTTTTTTCCTCTGTCCTTTTGTATCTGCTACCTCCTTGATCTTTCCCAATATTTGAGTACAAGAGATAGTGACTGAACGAGTCACTTATGTTTTATTTGTAGATAACAAAGTGATTGTCGACTTGATAATGTGACATTATTCTTGCTTTAATACCATTATTCATGACAGAACTGCAGCGTCCAATCATCATCTTAGCTTGAAGTAAATACTGCTCTATTGATTTTCTTTGTTTTTTCATTTTGTTTTACGATCTATAATGGAAGGTTACTTCCTTAGCCGTAAGACTATAGTATTTGGGTAATGAAAATGAAGCAGTAGGATTTGGGATACATTTCACGAGTACACTTTTTGTAACTTGTTATGATAAATCCTCAAGCACAAACATGTCACGTCTCTCTAATGATCAGCTACTAATTTACAGATATACGTGGCACTTACACCCATGGGTAACATTTGAGAAAATCTTCACTATGACTTTATATATATTTTGCTCATGCTTTTTATGCAACATTTGACATCATATACTCTTTAATATCACATACAATGTAATACCCATCATTTTTCTAATATTGCTTGGGTAAGTAATGAAAAACGTTTCGCAGATTATTGTTACCTAAGAATCAAACTATCCATTAGTGGATATATACATTGGTCCCGTTTGCGGCTCCTTCACCTTTCAAGATCCTGACACATGTCCGTGACAAAATTACGACTCCAAGAAACTTTCTCCCCCCTAATTTCATCCCCTACCACTTTTCACCCCCCCCCCCCCCCCACCTCCCCACCTAATAAGCAAACAAAGCTTTAATCACATGAGCTAAGTGATTATTTTTCTCTCAAAATAAACTGTATATTTTAAGTGAAAATGGAGTTTTTATGATAAAACAAAGTTTTGTGAATACTTACCTGGCAGTTATATATACATAGCTAATTATCTCTATTTCGGCAGAATTTTTCTAAACTACGCAACCGCCTTGTGGTGGTTGGGTGGTAACACCCGTTAAAGGGTGGTAGGAGGTATCATTTCCGTTTTCTGTTCTTCAGTTCATCTATGCCCGACCTGTCTCCTGAGGGGAGGTGGGTGGGCCTTCGAATGTATATATAACTGCCAGGTAAGTATTCACAAAACTTTGTTTTATCATAAAAACTCAATTTTTATGAATAGAACTTACCTGGCAGTTATATATACATAGCTGATTAACACACTTGGAGGAGGGTGATAGACAGTAAACATCGTTGGGGAAACAACCAAAAAAGCTGTAGGATAAATAAAACCTTGATTCCTTACCTGCTAAGGTAGCTGACTTCAAAGGTTCCTGCCTCTTGAGTCGCTTTCCCTTAGGAGTGTCAGCTAGGATGTGACCTGCAGGGCTGAAAACACTCAATCGAGTCTGTCAACGGGGTGAGACCAACAATCTGACTAGACTTCAGGACTACCTATTGCCCAAAATAAAAAAACCGCAACTTTACCAAACCAACCACCTAACATTTGCAAAGTAGATGAAAATTATCTAACTAGACTGAGGTGACTGTACACAAGTCGAAGTCCTCAGACAACCAATAAAAAATACACCAACCTATGCACAAGTAAACAAAACTAAGGTTGAGGGAAGGTAGTAACTCCTTTGCCTAATACAGAAGCCGTAGCTACGTATGGTCCCAAGGTATAACATTTCTCATAATCCACCCTCACCTCTCTGAGGTAATGAGAGGCGAACACAGAGTTGCTCCTCCAGAATGTCGCATCCATAATCTGACGGAGCGACATGTTCTTGTGGTAAGCAAGCGAGGTCGCAATGGCCCTCACTTCGTGAGCTTGCACTTTCAAAAGTCTGAAGTGTTCCTCCTCACACAAGAGATGCACTTCTCTTATCACTTCCCTCAGGAAAAAGGACAAAGCGTTCTTGGAAAGGGGCTTTTGAGGATCTTTCACAGAACACCACAGGGAGCTAGAAGAGCCTCTCACACTTTTCGTGCGAGACAAGTAGGTCTTGAGGGCTCGTACTGGACAGACCAGCCTCTCTTGCTCTTGACCCACTAGGTTGGTCAAGTTAGGAACCTCAAAGGTCCTCGGCCAGGGCTTAGAAGGGTACTCGTTTTTAGCGAGAAAGTCTAATCTCAAGGCACAAACTGCCCCATTCAGATTTAAGCCTACCTGTTTTTCAATTGCATGGACTTCACTAACTCTTTTAGCTGTTGCTAAGGCCAAAAGAAAGAGGGTCTTCTTGGTAACCTCCCTAAGGGGAGCCTGTGAGATGGGCTCAAATCTCTTGGTGCACAGAAATTTAAGAACCACATCAAGGTTCCAAGAAGGGGGCTTTAACTGGGTCTGCTTGGTCGTCTCAAAAGACTTCAAGAGGTCATGTAAGTCCTTATCGCGAGACAAGTCCAAGCCTCTATGCCGACAGACAGAAGAGAGCATACTTTTGTACCCCTTGATAGTGGACACAGCTAGCTTAGCGTCCTGCCTGAGGTACAACAAGAAATCCGCAATCTGGCTCACAGAGGTAGTGGATGAGGAAATCTTGTGCTTCCTACACCAAGCCCTAAAAGTCTCCCACTTGGACTGGTAGACCCTCTGCGAAGAGACCCTCCTCGCTCTGGCGATAGCTTTCGCAGCTTGCGCTGAAAAGCCTCTCGATCTGACGAGCTTCTCGATAGTCTGAAGGCAGTCAGATTGAGAGCGAGGGGGTTTTGATGATATCTCTCGAAGTGGGGTTGTCTGAGCAGATTTGGACTTGCAGGGAGGCTTCTTGGAAAGTCCATCAACAAGTCCACCACCTCCGTGAACCATTCCCTCATCGGCCAGAACGGAGCTATCAGGATCATCCGTCCCGAATCGAGGAGGGCAAATTTCCTGACTACCAGATTGATGATCTTGAACGGGGGAAAAGCATAAGTGTCCATCCCCGTCCAATCCATCAAAAAGGCGTCTACTGCCATTGCCTCCCTGTCCGGAACTAGGGAGCAATAGATGGGGATCCTCTTGGATAAGTTGGAGACGAAAAGATCGATGAGGGGTCTCCCCCACAGCCTCCAGAGACTCTGACAGACCTGTTGGTTGAGGGTCCATTCTGTGGGAAGGACCTGCCCTCTCCTGCTGTGCATGTCCGCCCTCACATTCTTCTGTCCCTGAACAAACCTCGTCAGCAGGTTTATCCTGTTCTCCTTCGCCCAAAGAAGGAGCTCTCTTGCTGTCTCGAACAGAGACAGAGAGTGAGTCCCTCCTTGCTTCCTGATGTAAGCAAGAGCTGTGGTGTTGTCTGAGTTGACCTCCACAATCTTCCCAGACACCAAGTCCTTGAAGGCCTTTAGCCCCAGAAAAATGGCCATCAGCTCCTTGTTGTTGATGTGCCATCCCAGCTGAATTCCTTCCCAATAGCCTGAGACTTCCTTGCTTCCTAGTGTTGCCCCCCAGCCTGACTCTGATGCGTCTGAAAACAACACTAGGTCTGGGTTCTTCTTGTGTAAGGAGATCCCTTCCCCTAACAAGGTTGGGTCCAGCCACCACTCCAGAAGAGTCTTGACTTCTATTGGAATGGGGAAGGAAAAGGAGTCTTCCTGCATCTTTCTGTTCCATGTCTTCGAAAGAAAGTGCTGAAGAGGCCTTAGGTGGAGTCTCCCCAGAGAGACAAACTGTTCGAGGGAGGATAGAGTCCCCAGCAAACTCATCCACTCCTTCGCTGTGCATCTCTTCTTGTCCAGGAAAGTTCTGACCTTTACGAGACACTTGGTCTGTCTTTCCTGAGAGGGAGAAGCCCGAAAAAGAACTGAATTCAGAACTATCCCCAAATAGAGAATAGTCTGATTCGGTCTGATCTGAGACTTCTCCCTGTTGATGACCAGGCCTAGATCTTGAGCCATCATAAAAGTCTTCCGTAAATCCTCCAGACATTTCTCCCTCGATCGTGAACGAATCAGCCAATCGTCCAGATAGAAGAATATCCTTATCCCCTCCTGATGCAGCCAACCTGACACATTTGCCATTACCCTGGTGAAGACTTGAGGAGCCGTGCTGAGACCGAAGCAAAGAGCTCTGAATTGGAAGCACTTGCCATGCATTACAAATCTCAGGTACTTCCTCGAAGTCGAATGGATGGGGACATGGAAATATGCGTCCTGCAAGTCGAGGGACACCATCCAGTCCCCTGGACGTACTGACGCCAGCACCGACTGAGTCGTCTCCATGGAGAACTTTGTCTTCTCCACAAATACGTTGAGAGCGCTGACATCCAGGACGGGTCTCCATCCGCCCGAGTTCTCGGGGACCAGAAACAGGCGATTGTAAAAGCCTGGGGAGGATAGATCCCGAACCGGTTCTATCGCCCCCTTGTCTAGCATTTGGTCGACAAGGTCTACTAGGGCCTTCCGTTTCCCCCGATCTGAGTACCGGGCTACTAAGGCCCGCGGAGCATCTGCGAGAGGAGGTTTTTTCAGAAAGGGGATCTTGTATCCCTCCTTGATGACTGAGAGGGACCAGGTGTCCGCCCCTCTCCTCTTCCAAGACTGCCAAAAACCTGACAGTCTTGCGCCTACTGTCTGGAGGAGACGAACTTCATTTTCTGAAGCGAGGTCTGAAAGAACCCCTGGTAGATCTTGGTCCTGATTCTTACCTTCTCCCTCTAAAATCTGGTCTTGAAGTAGTCCTGCCCCGAAAGGGCAGCTGGAATCTCCTTTCCTCCCGTTTCAAAGAAGGAGGGGCTGCCAAGGGCTTACGAGCAGAACGAGATAAAAGGTCTTGGGTGGCTTTTTGGGCCAGAGAAAGCGTAATGTCATTAACCAGGGACTCGGGAAAAAGATGTTGAGAGAGGGGGGCGTAAAGAAGCTCAGACTTTTGTGCAGTGGTAACAGACCTAGAAGCAAAAGAGCAAAGCAGAGCTCTCTTCTTTAGGACCCCAGCTGAGAAAAGAGCCGCCAACTCATTCGCCCCATCTCTGAGGGCCTTATTCATACAGGACATAATACTGGTAAGGTCCCTAGATCCTTCCATCTGGTCAGTTTTCCTTGCGAGAGTCCCAAGCGACCAGTCTAGGAAACTAAAAACCTCAAAGGCTCTAAAAATACCTTTGACGAGATGATCCAGCTCCGACATCGACCACATGACCTTGGCTGAGTTGAGAGCATGCCTTTTAGCAGAGTCCACTAAACCAGAGAAGTCACCCTTGGAGGAGGAAGGCACTCCCAGACCCAAAGGTTCTCCAGTTGCATACCACATACCCGCTCTTGAAGCAAGACGAGCTGGTGGAAACGAGAAGGAAGTCTTACCTGTTTGTCTCCGCTCCTTCATCCAGTCATCAATCTTCGAGAGAGCCTTCTTTGCGGAGATAGACAGCTTCATTTTGATGAAGGCCGACTGTTTCTTGGCCTTCTTTCTGTTAAATTGGGACTGAGGAGATTGAGGGGCAGCAGGTTGGAATTCCTCTCCAAAAAGTTGAAGAAGGGAGTGAGAGAGAACTTTGTAATCTCCCACAGCGTCGGCAGGATTATCATCGTCATCAGAAACATCCCCGAGGTCCTGATCCACATCTGCAATATCCTTCGAAAGAGAAGAAGGATCCTTAGAACCCGACAAGGGCAAATCAAAGGCATCATCCTGCAAAAGACGGGTTGCATCCTGGAGTCCCGCGCTAGAAGAATCCTTGGGACGAGAGGCAGTATTGTCCCGAAGAGGCAGGGTGGTATCGCCCTGGGACCGATAACGAGAGGCAGAGTCGTTCTGATGTCGAGAGCGAGAGGCGGTATCGTCGTGGCGGCAAGAATGAGAGGCAGTATCGTCGTGGCGTCGTGAACGAGAGGCAGTATCGTCGTGGCGTCGAGAACTAGGGTCGGTATCGTCGTGGCGTCGTGAACGAGAGGAGGTATCGTCGTGGCGAAGCGAACGAGAGGAGGAATCGTCGTGGCGAAGCGAACGAGAGGAGGTATCGTGCTGGTAACGTGAACGGGAGGCGGTATCGTCTTGGCATCGAGAACGAGAAGCAGCATCGTTCGATAAGGTATCGTTCCGGTATCGAGAACGAGAAAAAGTATCGCCCTGGTATCGCGAAGAAGTATCGCCTGGCGAAAGCACACATTCCTCATCCTGGCGTAGAGAGGGAGAAGTTTTCTTTAAAGAAGAACTCCGTTCTCTCTTAGAAGCAGACTTCTTAATCGGTAACGAGTCGTCTTTACGTCTGTCAGACTGGGCGTGAGGGCGGCTAAAAGCTTGCACTAAAGTCAAAAGTGGTTCCTGCATGACAGATATAAAGGATTTAGCAACATCAGCTGGGTCTTGCAGCCCCGAAGGGGGGGGGGGGGGGGGGCTGACGAATAACACTCGTAGAAGGGGAAGGATCTTCGGCAGTAGGCTTCGCCCTTTTCACAGGCACGGAGTCGAAATCATCCTCCGACGGACAAGGTTCATAACTGCTAGAACCGGGAGAGAAAGACCGAGACCGTTCGTCGCGGTTCCATCTCCTCTTAGTAGGTCTTGAAGCTTCAAACTTCCATTTACGTCTGGATGAATTCGGAGAAGAAAACAACACATCCGACACGTATTTCCCGTGACGGTCAAAAGCAGCCTGGGAATCGACAACAGGACTGTCTGAGGCGACGGCTGACCGAGGGTACGTACCTCTTACCCCCTTTCGGTCATCGACGTACCTTCTCCCTTGGTCCTGGGAGCTTGGTAGAGGTCTAGGCCTAGGGGTATGACAGATTCGGTCAGTCGCCACCTCCACTGCACTAACACAAGCACTTTCACTTTCCTTACCTTTAAAGGCCTCCAGTTGTTCTTTAATGGCCTTCAACTCGGCCGCCAGGCTAGCGTACCAAGGGTCATCCGTAGATACGGAACCTGTAGGAGGTGCAGGAGTTACTACCTCAAGGGAAGGATCAACTTCCAAAGAGGAATCAATAATAGGATCAATAGATAAATCTACGCTAAGTTCGTCTTCCTTACCACTAACAGACTTAGACTTAGACCTAGAAGCTCTCCTAACTCTATCGAGCTCTAGCTTTCGCACATAGCGCTTCATAATTAACCAATCTTTCTCATCCAAAACCTTACATTCCCTCACCTATTATCAAGGGCACAAACAAAACCCCTACAATTAGAACAAACGGTGTGAGGGTCTACCGCCATTTTCGGTAGTCTCACCTTACATTCCTCATTCGCACAGATACCGTAATGACTCTTTTCACTCATAATGAAAAACAGCAAAAAAGCTAAGAGAAAACAAAATACAACGATCGCCAAAACCCCAAATCAGAGTACTTCACCAAAAAAGCAGACTGGTACACCGAGCAGGGAAAGCGAAGAAAAACTCTTAATGACGGACCAACGTGTTGTCGATCCGGACGGCAGAGATGAACTGAAGAACAGAAAACGGGAATGATTCCTCCTACCACCCTTTAACGGGTGTTACCACCCAACCACCACAAGGCGGTTGCCTAGTTTAGAAAAATTCTGCCGAAATAGAGATAATTAGCTATGTATATATAACTGCCAGGTAAGTTCTATTCATAAAACTATATACTAAAAATTGCATTCCATCTAAATTTAAGTTGCTTTCTTATCGTTGTCTGAGAATGTTTATTCATTTTTCTATTTATTTTTGGCAACCGTGTCCCTCTCGTACATTTCTTCTTTGAAAGGAAAACGAAGTGACAAAGAAAATTACATAAACGAGAAGCATAAAGACAATGTGTTAAAACAAGAACCCATCGACGTTGTGAAAAATTCTACAATGGTTGTCGTCTCCGTTTTCACAATTACTATAATTCAAGTAAGCCGGTTATACTTGCTACCGTTAGTAGTCCTTCACTTGCTTTACCTAATGAAAAATTGAGAGCCAAAGAGGTATAAATGCCATGAGAGGCAAAGTGAAAAACTCCGGATGCTATTCAGTCTTCTATTACTCCAATTCACACTAATTTATGGATATTGTGTGGGACCTGCCCAAGAATTAAACTATGACACAAGCAAAAGTTACATATATTAGGCGCAGATACTCGGCAAAAAAGAAAAGAAAAAAATACGCTGCTATCGAAAAAAAGAAGTGGGACCTTATAAGATGGAAGAATTGTAAATTTTTATTTGTGCACTTTGATAACATTTTAAAATTATTATCTTTAATTGCAGAGATAGGTAACAACTCACAATAAAATAAACAGGGCAAAAAAAGCACAACATTGAAATATATTGGTTGGGCGAAGGTTGTAATTTTGGTGTAGTGAAAATTTAAAGAGAAAATTTGGTAGGGTGGAAATTTAGTTAAGCGGAAATTTTGTAGGGAGAATTTTCAAGGTGGATTTTTCAGAGGGGGGTGAGTTAGATTTTACGGGTCACCGCTCCCGTGATACTGGTAAATGGCCGGTGCACTTTTCATCGTGTGTAAATTATTCACAGTCAAAACATCTTTGTAAACTGAAATGTGAGATTAGTTCAATGCAAAAAGCGCATTTACAGACTGCATTCTTAAGTTACAATATTTTGCAAAACGTTATTCATTACTTACCCAAGCAATATTAGAACATATTACATTGTATGTGATATTAGAGAGTATATGATGTCAAATGTTGCATAAAAAGCATAAGCAAAATATCTATAAAGTCAGAGTGAAGATTTTCTCAAATGTGTCACATGGGTGTAAGTGCCACGTATATCTGTAAATTAGTAGCTGATCATTAGAGAGACGTGACATGTTTGTGCTTGAGGATTTATCATAACAAGTTACAAAAAGTGTACTCGTGAAATTTATCCCAAATCTTACTACTTCATTTTCATTACCCAAATACTATAGTCTTACGGCTAAGGAAGTAACCTTCCATTATAGATCGTAAAGAAAAAAAAATCAATAGAGTAGTAGTTACTTCAAGCTAAGATGATGATTGGACGCTGCAGTTCTGTCATGAATAATGGCATTAAAGCAAGAATAATGTCACATTATCAAGTCGATAATCACTTTGTTATCTACAAATCAAACATAAGTGACTCGTTCGGTCACTATCTCTTGTACTCAAATATTGGGAAAGATCAAGGAGGTAGCAGATACGAAAGGACAGAGGGAAAAAAAATGCCATATCACGACTGAACTAAACATTCATTAACTGTATTCCCTCCTAATTCCCAGTTTTAACCAGTACTAATCTCGAAACATTACTAAAGTAATGTGTAATGATGGATAGAGAGGGGTTGACCGCTAAATTTCTATCTAATCTAACTTAGTGGGCTGTTTGATGATCCATTTTTTTTCACACATTGCTTACTTGAATCTTCAAAAAGTAATATCGGGTTTCTTCTTCGAAGAGACAATCTACCATTCCATTTGAATTTGGCATAATACCGAACTGCAGTATCCTAGTCATAATCAGTTTTTCGGAGAACCCAACAACTTGCCCCCAATTCAGTAAGGGAAGACGAGAAGAGGTATAGAAAAGAATGACCAATTCTTTCCATATTCGACTCTCTCCTCATACCCCTGACAAGACTGAGATTACCAAAAATTTCCCCTTTTCTTAAACAATTTTCATTAATATGAAAAGAAGTCAGATCCACTCTGATTTTGGAGAAACATCCTCTTCGCTTAAACTCTGATTTTGGAATAACATACACGATTGCGATACTGGATTTTGTAACAAGTATGGAATAGATAAGTGTGTGTGTGTGTGTGTGTGCGCGGGCGCACGCGCACGCTTGTGTATGTTTGTAAAGGATATTAGTTGGTAGAGAGTTGACATACGTGGAACTAATTTTCAGATATCCCTTAACATACGTCTTTAGTGATAGGGATAGCATAAAACATCCACATATCTTTCATTTCATATTCGGAAGTTCGTAAAATTATAAGGCAACGGAACATTACAAATAATATGATTAGCTGTATTGCCGAAGAATAAAGATCAAACTCTTCAATTTCTTAAAGGGATAAATTAAATGTATATTGTTTATTGTTATCTTTCTCTCATCAATAAAGCAAACCGTGCACTACAATCGAATAAAATGAAATGTATTGTTATCGTTATCATTAATACCGTAAATTTTAATATTGTTACTGATGCTCTTGTTGTGGTTATTATCAATATAAGCAACGTGATAGTGATGTAGTCTTGAAAATCTTGGCGTACATTTCGCTACTTATTAAAAAAAAAAAAAAAAAAAAAAAATAAGACAGAGAGATGGGTACATTTCCATAGTCTTAAACTGAAAGGAATGTGGTTAGGGGGGAAGGAGGGCCTCGTTGGTCGACTTCAAGATACCCTTGATAAGGACAAAACTCATCTTACTTATTGTGATTACTCTGCCATCACATCAGTATCGCGAAATTGGGCACTGGGTTGTATATATAATACAGAAAAGTCCGGTAGAAAACATTATATTTTTTTTTACCTATTGGGGATGCAGCCAAAAGATCATTCGGTATACTTTACTGATTTTCTACGAAGGTATTCTTCCATGAAGTGTTTCATAAATAATATGCGAGTGCAAAATTACAATTCGGCTTTGTGTGCATTCTTCTGCCTATATTTTACGCATAGCGTAAGTCTAAATGGAGTTTGCGCTGCCCTAAGGAAAATCATGAAGCATTTATCCACCACCGACTTAAAGGAAAATGACGTAACAGTGTTATTATACTATCTTCTCCATTTAAATTCAAGACCGTGTATGTACAAATGAATATTTTTAGGCCCAGATTTTTTTTCCACTAAATGCTATGTCTTTATTCACGAAATGTTATTTTGCCGCGTGCAAATGTTAGGGTCAGATTTTTTTCCCACTAAATGCTACGTCTTTATTCATGAAATGTTATTTTGCACGTATGCTTCGTATAATAAAAGAAACTAAGTTGTAATATGTTTTTTATTACCCATATATGTCAATGTAAGTGATTATTACCCATGTATGCTAATGCAAGCGAAAGGCTGTAAAGCAAATGGACAGAGAGAGAGAGAGAGAGAGAGAGAGAGAGAGAGAGAGAGAGAGAGAGAGAGAGAGAGCCTTACCTTGCCTTACCTTATTTTTTGTTTGGGTTCCCCCAGGTCCCTCAGTGTGAGGCACCTCGTATATCCACCAGAGAGTTGCTAATACATCTTCCGGTGTATTTTGCATCTTCCAGTCTTGGATGGTCTAGGATGCATCTTAGGTATTTATCGAGCTGATTTTTAAACGCATCTACGCTCACTCCTGATATGTTTCTTAGATGAGCTGGCAGCACATTAAATAGTCGCTGCATTATCCATGCTGGTGCGTAGTGGATTAATGTCCTGTGCGCCTTTCTCAGTTTACCTGGAATGCTTTTTGGCACTATTAATCTACCTCTGCTTGCTCTTTCTGATACTTTAAGCTCCATGATGTTTTCAGCAATTCCTTCTATTTGCTTCCATGCTTGTATTATCATGTAGTGTTCTCTTCTCCTTTCTAGGCTGTATAGTTTTAAAAATTGCAGTCTTTCCCAGTAATCAAGGTCCTTAACTTCTTCTATTCTAGCAGTATAGGACCTTTGTACACTCTCTATTTGCGCAATATCCTTTTGGTAGTGTGGGTACCATATCACATTGCAGTACTCGAGTGTACTACGCACATAAGTTTTGTAAAGCATAATCATGTGTTCAGCTTTTCTTGTTTTAAAGTGTCTGAATAACATTCCCATTTTTGCTTTACATTTAGCCAACAGTGTTGCTATTTGGTCGTTGCATAACATATTCCTATTTAAAATTACACCAAGGTCTTTAATTGCTTCCTTGTTTGTGATTGTCTCATTATTAGGTCCCTTGTATGCATACACCATTCCTTCTCTGTTTCCATAATTTATTGATTCGAATTTATCGGAGTTAAATACCATCCTATTTATCTCCGCCCATTCATATATTTTGTTTAGATCTCTTTGTAGTGAGTTCCTATCTTCATCACAAGTAATTTCTCTACTTATTCTTGTGTCATCGGCGAAACTTCTCACTACGGAGTTTTCAACATCACAGTCTATGTCTGAGATCATAATAACAAATAGCAGTGCAGCTACTACCGTACCTTGGGGCACACCAGATATTACCTGGGCTTCATCTGATTCCTCGTCATTTGCAACCACTATCTGTTTTCTGTTTTGCAGGAATTCTTTTACCCATTTTCCTATCTTTCCCACAATATTATGCTTTCTCATTTTTTTCTCCAATATGTTATGGTCTACCTTGTCAAAGGCTTTTGCAAAATCTAGATAGATCACATCTGTGTCTTTTTCATTTATCATATTATTGTATATGTTTTCATAGTGAGCTATCAGTTGGGTCTGTGTACTTTTTCCAGGTACGAAACCGTGTTGACCCATATTAAACAAATTATTTTTGACCAAATGGTTCATTATTTTTCTTTTTTATTACCCTCTCATACACTTTTATAATATGTGATGTTAGACTAACAGGTCTATAATTGCTTGCCTCTAGTCTTGATCCACTTTTGAAGATAGGGGTTATATAAGCTAATTTATGTTTAACATATATCTCGCTCATATCTATACTCTGTCTTAGCAGTATTGCAAGTGGCTTCGCGATAGTGTTTGCAGTTTTTTTTAACAAAATCGCTGGAACTCCATCTGGTCCGGCTGCCGATCCATTTTTAATTTCGTTTATAGCCGTAACAATATCTGCTTCATTAATATCTATATCCGTTAGATATTCAACATTTTCTTCTCTCATTTCTGTATCATTATTCTCATTCGCAATTCTTGGTGTGAACTCACTCTTATATTTTTCTGCTAATATGTTGCATATTTCCTTTTTTTCATTCGTTAGCCGTCCTTCAATTCTTAGAGGGCCTATTTCTATTCTCCTTTTATTCATCTTTTTTGCATAGGAGTAAAGTACTTTGGGGTTTCTTTTTATATTTTGAAGTGTCCTTTCTTCTAAGTCCCTTTTTTCATTTTCTTTCGACTGTATAATCTTTTGTTCTGCATTTTCTATCTTACATTTTATTTCCCTCATTTTCCACACATTTTTTTCTTTTGCAAGATTTTTCTTCCACTTTTTAATTTTCTGAAATAAGATCCTTCTGTCTCTTGGTATGTACGTCTTTTGTTTATTGTTTTTTTTCGGTACATATTTTTCAACAATTTTCTCCAGTATTTTGTACAGTACATCCGTATTTACCTGTATATTATCACTTATAAATAAATTTTTCCATTCTTTATTCAGTTCTTAATTTATTTCTGACCATTTTATATTCTTACTGTAAAAGTTATATTTTCCATATCCTTCCCAAAGTTTTGTGCTTTTATTATTTCTGTGATCACTTGCTTTGGAATGAACTATCAATTCTATGACATTGTGGTCTGAAATTCCCGTGTTATACACTATTATTTCTTTAACATAATTCACCTCATTCACAAATACTAGATCTAGGACATTTTCCTTTCTTGTTGGAATGTGGTTTATTTGTTGCATATTATGTTCTAATAGCATATCTTGAAGCTTTTCAAATTGCCTCTTATCTTCTGCGCTACTATTACTATCTTTTTTATATGTATACATACAACCACTTTCTTCTATCCGTTCTTTCCAATCCACGAAAGGAAAGTTAAAATCTCCGGATAGGAGTATATTCCAGTCTTTATGGTTTCTACATATATCATCTATTTTTTCTATTATTATGTCAAACTCCTTAGTGTTTGGGGGTCTGTAAACTACAATATTCATTAGTTTTTCAAATTCAAATTCTACCGCAATCAATTCACATTCTGTGTTGCTGTATTTTTCACATACTTTTCCTTGATTTATGTCTCTTCCATATATTGCGGTTCCCCCTTGATTCCTATTTTTTCTGTCTGATCTATAAGTTTGGAAACCCTTTATCTGGTCATCACTGCCAGTCTCTTGGGAATACCATGTTTCACTTATATTTAATATATCTATTTTTTCAATTTGGGTTAGTTCTTCTAAGAACTCTATTTTCCTTTTAGAGTTACTCGTGACTAAACCCTGTGCATTCATTACTATTATGGTTTGTGTTTCATCCCCATTATTTAATATTGGTAATAATATGGATTCTCCCATGCTTCCTTCCTGTTCTGATATGATGTTCTTTTCTTCATTTCCCGGAATTCTGCCATTAAAAAATCCAACTTTTCTATTATATTTGCTCTTTCGCCTTCATATTTATTTGTGTGTGTATACCTGCAACTGTCCCCATATCTGCACCAACCCCTGGCATTATAGATGCATTCTTTGTAGTTGGGCTCTAAATGTGCAGGTTTGGGTTGAAAGGCCTCATATCTTGGGGCTCTTGGTTCAAAGCGCGGTATATACACGGCCTGCTTTTTTGTTTCTTTTTTTGTTTCTTTTTTGCTTTCATTTTTCTTTTCAGTTTGCTGAGTTTTCTTACTTTCATTCATGGTTGCAGGATGCATATATCGACATTTTTTGTTGTAAATGCATCCTTTTCCTTCTTTTAGGTTTTTGCATATTTTTGGATGGAGATCTCTGCATTCGTCTCCATATCCGTCTAAATACGCACATTTACCATATATTTCATAATTATGGCATATCTTTGGATGCTTGTAGTAGCATCTTTCGCCAAATCTGCAATTCCCTCTTTTCAGCATATTGCAGACTATATCCTTCTTTTCTATTTTTTCTTGTTCTTGCTCTTCCCTAAAATTATGTAGGTCCGGGTAGAGTCTCTTGGGTCTATTATTTGTTTCCATCTGGTAATTTATTTCTTCATAAGTATGTTGTTGGATGGCATCATAGGTTATATCAATGATTTCTTCTGCATCCTTACACATATCCTGTTCATTGTTCTCTTCTTCTTCTTTTTCTTCTTCTTCTTCTTCTATTTCTTCTTCTTCCTCTTCTTTATCTTCAACTATTTGCAGATTTAGTCTCGACTTAATTATATTTTCTATCCAGACTAAGCATGTTGAGCAGAATACCTTTGTGTCTTTATTTTTTATTTTTTGCTGTATTTCAGCACATGTGGGATGTGTTGGGACATGACTGGCATCACATTTTCTAATCAATTGTTGAGGATTATTAATGGAATACCATATCTTACATGTATTACACCATTTTGGCATTCTTTTTCCCATTGCATCAATCAGCATATTCACCATATTGGACTTCTTATTGTTCTTTGATGGAATGTGTTGATTGATGTAGACTTTCTTTATAAGTCTCTTTAACACTTGGATTTTCTTTGGAATTTCTTCTATTATTTTGCTGATGTTTTCCGCAGATTTGCTCCAGTTTATTGGATCATATTGTTTCAATATGTCTGCGAATATTTTTCCGTCACATTGGTTGACGTTACTAGTGACCTCTGTTATCAGACGGTCGAGCTCCTGTTTCGCCAACTCATGGAATTTATTTTTGCTGAGTCCAGCGATGTCTCTCCAAGCCTTGCCCGTGTTGTACATAGCCATCTTGATTAGATTTTTAGTAATTCACAAGATAACTATTCTATGCCGACGTTTTATCCCACTTCTCCGACCTCAAACTAATCACTGACTATTCACGAAAACATGTAGCTATATTGCACTCGATAGCCTTTTGTTATCCGCGTTAAATCATGATATTTATAGGGTCGCAAAAGTGTAATCACTCACTGGCACACAGATACAAAACTGAGAGAGAGAGAGAGAGAGAGAGAGAGAGAAAGAGAGAGAGAGAGAGAGAGAGAGAGAAAGAGAGAGAGAGAGAGAGAGAGAGAGAGAGAGATAACGGTGGGGGAGGCGTGTGAGCTCCATTGCCTCACGTTGGCACACAAGTGTGTGTGTGTGTGTCTCTTAGGATTAAAAAAAAAATGCAGAGAGAGGGGTACTTTTCCATGGGCTTAAATTGAAAGTAATGTGGTCAGGGAGGAGGAGAGCCTCGTCTGCATACAAATGCATGTCTTATATAAAAAAAAAAAAAAAAAAAAAAAAAAAATGCGTGCTCGGTAGGAACAATGTCACTATCTGGGGGCATGGGTCATCCATATAGAGAACTCCATGCCTGTCGGTGACCACAAACACAGAAAACGCCCCCACCCCTAAGGGGCGGGGGAGGGAGGGAGGGGGAAGGAAGGGTGCGTCAATCATATAGACAACTCCAAGCCTGCCGGTGACCATAGACACAGGAAACAGCCCCCTGGGGAGAGTGGGGGGGGGAGGGGTGGGCTGGTAGTAGCCTGGAGGGAAAAGGGGAGTTGTTTGTAAACAAAACCTTACGTTTAAATCCCCAAACGGACTGAACAATCCTGACAACAGCCGCTAAAAGTGAGCAATCCTGACAATGGCCGCTAAAAGTGAGCTGCCAAGGCAATGGCCCACTGAGCAGCCAAGGCATTAGCCCCAAAAAGTGAGCAGCCAAGGAAATGCCCCACTGAGCAGCCAAGTCAATGGCCCAAAAGAAACTAAACCTTACGCTTAAATCCCCAAACGGACTGAGCAAACCTGACAATGGCCTCAAAAAGTGAACAGCCAAGGCATTAGCCCCAAAAAGTGAGCAGCCAAGGCATTAGCCCACTTAGCAGCCAAGGCAATGCCCAAAAAAAGTGAGCAGCCAAGGCAATGGCCCCAAAAAGTGAGCAGCCAAGGCATATTTCCTACTACTGGTACCCTTATTCATTTCTTCGTTTCATCAATTTGATGCTTCCCCTTTTTTTTCTTTTTTTCCTCAATTCTTGACTCATTCTGCTCACGAATATCTTCTGTTTTTATTTCTTTTACTGATCTGGATAGTTTTGCTAATTTTATTTCATCCGTGTTGGATTTTACTCTTATTTTTAATATTTTCTTTGTTCCATATTATACCTTTTCTTGTCTTGTTATTTTCATTTTTCATGTTTATGAACTTTCCACCTATCACTTGTGGTGATTCCAATACAAATTTTGTTAAATTGCTGTTCCTTTCTTCTTTACTAGCTTCCATTTCATATTTTATATTGCTAAACCAAACTCATTAACTTTTCCTCTCGTTATGGGAGTGTTTATTTAGTTTCTTGAACCGAAATTTTTTTCTCTCACTTTTTTAGATCTAAACATCTTTTGCTTCTCACAATTCTATGATCACTTGACTTTAACTTTTTCAACACTGTTACATATGTAACTAAGTTATCTGTTATTTTGAGCAAGTTAGCAAGAAGATGAACTTTCAACACTTGTTGGATAATGGATAATGTTACTCCACTATGTAAAAATGTTCGTGCTATTTCAAGTTTAATTGATTACTACCCAATTTCCATAGCTCACATACTATACAAATTTCCAATTTCTTTTTGTTAAAACGCTTTAAAAAGTTTGCTGAAGGTAGTTATCTGTTCCCTAGTTCACAATTTGTATTTTGTAAAGACCTTGAGGCATGTGATGCCATTCTGCAAGTCTCCAATGCTGTACAGAATGGACTTGATTGATAACTTCTATAATTATAAGCTTTGAGACCACTATTGTAAAAAGGGGAAGGTGACTGAAAGTTACACATCTGCTGCCGCATCCACTTAATCCTAGATGACTTTCCATTTTTTCAGTCCCCAACCTCCCATAGATTATCAAATCAACAGTTAAGTCTCCTCATCATTGAGCTGTCCCTAACTCTCCTTGCCAAAGCTCCCAACTAAGCCCACCAAGACTAAAGCCTGTTTTCTCGCTAAGATTGACAGCATAAGGACATCCAAATACTGCCAGAAGCTTAGGTACTACTAAGTATTACCAGGACGCAGCAAAATATTTTTCTAGTTGGCGAGGACTCCAACAATGTACAAAAGCCAAGTCTACCTCAAGAGGAATTGAACCTATTTCCCTAGGGATCGGTCACAGGGAATATTCAGCTAATACACATAAGGAACGGGATTTGCACGGCACTGATACCACTATTCAATTCTTGCATCCCCTGTCACACTGTGATTCCTCTATCCAAATCCCTCGAAACCTGTGAGTGAATTCCTGGCGTTGTTTAAGAGGTTCCAAACTGTTGCTCTGACATAGGAGGTAACTACCAGTTACTTAATGTCTGCAAGGTAGGTGTATAGGCTACTTACAAGTAGGCATCATATTTTCATAAGTCATATAATTTTTCTCTTAATTTTCCTATTATTATTCAATCGATAAGAAATTAAAAGCTGAAATCTAGGTAAAATGGGTTGAGAAAGAGAGCAAAATGTATGAAAAAGTGGAAAAGTTAATACCAGTCGGGTAGTAGCCTTCAATCTCAGAATTGATATAAGCAGCAAAGATAAACGTGCTGGGTTGGAGTAAACCTCACCGCTGCCACTGCCCTGCCCGTTATCAAATCGTGCAAGATATCTCACTTCAACGTTGTAGCATCAAAAGAGAAAGAGAGAAAGAGAGAGAGAGAGGGGGGGATTTAAATTTAGTTCATTAAACAAATAAGATATATTATTTGCAGTTTTTTCTTAGGACATACATAGTTCACAATTACATGACAAATACTACACAGAATGTCAATAAATGAAAATAATGGCAGTAGGCTGACTTTAGTGGTAAAAACGAAGGACAATAATAATATGGAACATAATATATATCTAAGACATGAAAACTATATTTTGTAGAGATAATAGTTTCGAAAACAAATAATAAAATGAGAAAATCTAATAAATCTCATTGTATGTTATCGCGTTTACAGCTATCTGGTTACAAATGTAATCAATGATACGATATTGAGGAAATATTCAAAGATCTATGAAAAGAAAGTAAATGACATAGAACATTCTGGATTTAAAAGTAATAAGAAGAAGTATTATATTGATTAACAAATTTTTAGAGTGCGCGAGCAAGGTGATATACAAATATATCCGGCAGTAGAACTACCCATCGCCAGCCTCCCGCATAGCAAAATCTTTTCAGCTTTCCTGACAACCATTGGGGGACCAAAAGGCTTCGCTCACCCTCAGAGAAATGACCAGTATCGCTCTTATACAAACTGTTGCAGACGGCTCTCCTCATGAAGTGAATCTACTTCGTGTCCTTCAAGTACAACTCCAACACGAACTTGTACATACTGCTATCCCTGATGTCAATATTTTGCCCAAAGTCGACCCCTGTACGGACAGCCACTTCACCATCTTCGAGACCTGTATCAAGGCCTCCACTTCTGATGAACTGGACACCTATACAACATGGACCAAAACTGACATGAATGCGGTAGGACACAGATTTCTACACTGTAACGTACTGGAGTGGAGATAAGGATACCGAGCACTCACAAATACAACCCTTAGCTTACGCCCAACGAACAACTTCTCGAGCCATTTCCTGACAATTAATAATCTACAGTTATGCTGCGAAGAAATGTGCGAATGGTTGCCTATGGCCAAAAAACATGTAAGAAGGGGTGGCCTACCCTATCACTAATCTTTTCTTTTTACATTACGTAGATACGGGCGTGCAATGTTTGATAGACACGGGTGCATGTCTTTCTTTTCTGCCAAGGCCAGTCTCCAGGAAACGACATAGTCTGTCTAAATCAACAAAAACCCCTTGGTAGCTTCCAATTGATCTGTGATATCAATCCACGGTTATGAAACCTTTGCATTATCATTTGGAAGTGCCAGATATATTAGGGGGTTTCTCGTTTCTGATGTCACTTTGCCCATCATCGGTGCACATTTCATTTCACATTTCCCCCTCCTGGTGGATGTAGTTCACCGACGGTTACTCAACACAGATTCATACTCCTCAGCGCCTCTTCAACACGCACCATACAACCCTGCCCTCCACATAAGCGCAATCAAAGATGCCTATGCCTACCTTCTTACATTGTACCCAGAAGTTTACCACCCAGAACTTCGTCAAACACAAACGGTCCCAGTGAAACACTTTATTTATCTCCAGAGAAAGATGCGAGTGCCCACAGTGCTCGACAGATTCAAACGACAGGCACCACATCGTTTGGCAGCCACTACACAAACGTCCACAGGAACGGAAGAATTGGTTCTTTGCCGCAAGGCCTTAAGCCCATAGTCATCACCCTTGCACATCGTCCAGAAGAAAAAATGGCTCTCTACCTCTGTGTAGGGATTACAGACGCCAGAATATAGACACAAGCTAATCACTACCCCCTTCCAAAATTCACCGATGTGACCTCCTACTTGCAAAAAGGGACGGTTTTCCCCACCTTCAACCTCCTAAAGGCGTATTACCAGGTATCCGTGAACAAAGAAGACATCTCCAATACCTCCATCACCATATACTCTTTATTACTCCTGTTTTAGCCTTCATAAAGCTGGGACCACTTTTCAACGTCTCCTGGATAGCATCTTAGGTTATCTCCATTTCTGTGTATGTTTTGTGGATTACATACTTATGTTCCCTTCCTCCAAAGAGGAATAAATCCATCATCTATGCATCCTGCTCGACCACATACAACAGAATGGTCTTGTATTCCAGTATGACAAGTATACCTTTGGCACTAACGAAGTATCGTTCTTACGGCAGCACATCATTCCTGTAGAAGTTAAACCCCTCCCTGTGAAGGTAGTAGCCGTTCAGAACTTCTCCATGACTTCAACTATCCAGGCTCTGCCTAATTCTTCGTCATGATCAACTATTACCACTGTTTCATGCAAGCCATCTCCACCACGATTGCCACCCTCCCTCAAAGGTAAGCCAAAAGATCTGAAGTGGGAACCCATTACAGGAAGTGGCATTCTTGTACACAAAGAATACCCTATCAACCGATGCTGCTAACACTTTTCCCGTGTCATATGCACCTCTCCTTTTCTCTACCGATGCCAGAGATCTCGCTATTAGGGCAGTCCTCCAGCAGGTGATCAACAAAACTGTCCAAGTCAGAATCCGGCTACTCTACCTTCGACCGCGAATTACTGGTGAAGCACTTGGCTCTTTGTCACTTTCACCACTTCTTGAAATGTACACCCTTCATCATTTGAATAGAACACTTGCCTCTGGTTCATGCCTTCACATGACAGATCGATGCCTGGTTCGCCCGTGTTCCAAACACACAGTAGTAATAATAATAATAACAATAATAATAATAATAATAATAATAATAATAATAATAATAATAATAGTAATAATAATAATAATAATAATAATAATAATAATAATAATAATAATAATAATAATAATAATAACAATCTTCATCATATTAGAAAAAAGAAGAAGGAGAAGAAGAAGAAAACAAAGAAGAAGAAAATGAAAGGAATTGTTTTTGAAAGAAACTTTTAATTGCTTTATTTGTTTTTCTCTGACGTTATATTGGGTCAGATTGGAAATAAAGAAACCAGCCTCCAATTTTATCTCCGAACCAGAACAGGAAATAATAGCAAAAAGTCTCGAAAAAGTCTTTACGTTATATTAGGTAACCTATATGTAAAATTCAAAACCATATTAATTCCTGAAAATAACTTGCGCTGCAATGCGTAGAATAGACAGTAACAATTAAAAATCAAAACATAATTGTGACAAACTTGAAAAAAAGTTTCTCGATGGAGAAAAGGTTCATTCTTATTCTATGTTCAATTTACCGAATGCTATTTGTTTATGCACAACTTGGCCTTTACCACACAAACACACACATATACACACACACATTTCCTTAATTGATTTTGCAGCTCATAACACTTTTGTTGTTTTTGCACATGCAGGGCTAGTATTGCTCTCGATTCCTATTGAATTTATAATCAGCCTCTTTCGAAGTATCTTCAGAAGGCTCAACTCTTTAAGCAATCTTATATATATATATATATATATATATATATATATATATATATATATATATATATATATATATATATATATATATAAATATATATATATATATATATATATAAATATATATATATATATATATATATATATATATATATGCATATATATATATATATATATATATATATATATATATATATATATATATATATATGTATATATATATATATATATATATATATATATATATATATTCAGTATATATATATATATATATACATACATATATATATATATATATATATATATATATATATATATATATATATATATATATATATATATATATATACATATATATATATATATATATATATATATTCAGTATATATATATATATATATATATATATATATATATATATATATATATATACTGATATATATATATATATATATATATATATATATATATATATATATATATATATATATGTATATGTATATATATATATATATATATATATATATATATATATATATATATATATATATATATTTATGTATATGTATAATATATATATATATATATATATATATATATATATATATATATATATATATATATATATATATATATATATATACATCAACACAACATCGTGTTCAAATAGAGATAAATTTCTACCTCTTACTTGGGATCTAATGAAAGGCCAGGTCGAAACCAACCATGCCACGAGAGGCATGGTTGGTTTCGACCTGGCCTTCCATTAGCAGGGGCTAGCGTTCGATCCCAAGCATGAGGTAGAAATTTATATATATATATATATATATATATATATATATATATATATATATATATATATATATATATATATATATATATATATATATATATATATAGGCCTATATATATATATATTGCAAAGATAGACACGACTGGGGAAATCTAACCAAGGCCCTTTGTGTCAATAGGCTTAGGCAGAGTTGAAAACGGTGATGATGATGGTGGTGATGATGATGATGAGGATGATAATGTTGTTGGTGATGATTGCAAAGGATATTGAACTCCTATTAAGAGAGAGAGAGAGAGAGAGAGAGAGAGAGAGAGAGAGAGAGAGAGAGAGAGAGAGAGAGAGAGAGAGAGAAGGTAATACTATCCTTTATTTAATGCAATCACTTCAGGCTCCTCATCGTTCTCCATCCCTCCCCGGTTTTCTGGTTTAATCAACAGAACTTGACAACTCATCATGTTCTGGAATGTATTCATCTTTATTAAATTCCTTATCAGAATCTGAATCTCTCAACCATTATTAGATATTTTATTTTCCTCCCACCTTCCTCAAGTGGATGGTGAGCATTTACTATTCTAGGGGGATTATTAAATAGAAACTTAATTCTGATATGGTACTCATAGTGCTTTTCCGTAAATGTGTTATTCAGGTTTAAATAAAAAGGCAGGTACATTTCAGTTCTTGATCGTTAGTGGTAAAGCATGCTGTCTATAAATCAATAACATATGCAATACTCAAATTCCTTTAGTATAATAAACTGTTAAATAAGTTTCCCCCTTCAAAAAAAAAAAAAAAAAAAAAAAAAAAAACAGTCAAAATGACTACATGCCGTTCTAGTATTATTAAAGATTATAAATAAAGAATATTGTACTCTAACTTCGATTCTACAGTATTACCATAAAATAACAAATCGGACTTATTTTATTGTTTTATTTGTCTGTTATAACTGTCTACTCATCAATTCTTTTCATATCATGAGGGAAAAAAATCACATGCATATTGTTTGGATTTGGATCACAGGGTATATTTTGTTTAATTTTTATTTAAATTATGTCCTCTCCAGACACAAAGATTTCACTCTACCTATTAGTTTTATTTATGTGGTGTTTGAGTTGGCTGTTTAGTTATGACTGAGAGGAGAGGTGAATTTATTTCAACAGATAATGATTTTACGTACAAGATGTTCCTGGCAAGAATATCACAAAAATGTAAACACACTTATTCATGTTGTTGATGCGGCAATACATCAGTTGGACGTCTGTGTCCTACAGCAATCACGCCAGCGTTGGTCGATGTTGAATAGCTGTCCTCTCCATTAGGAGTGGATGAATTTATGAAGGTCTTGGATGTAGTTAAGTGGCTATCTATAGGGGAGTTGACTTTGGTCATCAGGTCTTTAATGGCCAAAATATCGACATCGGGTATGGCAGCGAATACAGGAGCGGCTCAGCGTCGTACCTAAAGTGCACGAAATAAGTTCAACTAACGAGAAGAACCACCTGCGGAAGGTTGCAAGCAAGCAATAACCATCATTTCCCTGAGAAGTAGCAAAGCCTCTTGATCCTCAATGGTTGTTGAGATACCTGAAAAGGCTAGGCTATACTGGGATCTAGCAATAGTGAGTAATGCTCGGGGAGGTATGTTTCCAGGGCTTTGTACGTGATTAGGGTGTGCACTAGATCACAAAGCCAATCACAGATTTCCGGAAAAGTGTCCACAAGGAACGCCATAAGATCATAGTCTGCTTTGATAATTGAGTGAGTAAAGCCCTTAATACGAAAATGGACCCAAGAGAACTGAAACCAGGCAAGTGTCTCTGTACTGTGAAAGGGCACTAGTTTCATGGTTGTGGCATTAATAGAAGATTTATGGTTTGAGGGTGGCATTATCAAGCAGTAAGACAGAGCAGTGTGGGGGGAGGCAGGGGAGAGCTGGTAACTCCGGGGTCACCAATTGTGCAGGTTGGCCGTTTCCTTATAAATAAAAAGCGAGATGAATGCAAGGGACTTTATTTTAACAGATAACGAGTTTATATACAAGAAGCCCTGGGTAAGAATATCAAACAAACTTATTCATTAAAGGGAGCTTTAAACAGGTTCTATTTACAGTAAGGGGAAGAGTGAGATATACAGAAAAAAAGAAGATATTGTTACAGTGTATGGGGTGTGGGAAACACGCATGTTACAGTGGTCATAATGTTTGAGAAATCACTAAAAAAGAAAACATGATGTTCAATAAATATTTAACTAATTGGAATTGTATTCTATTCGGTTTCGATAAGTAAAGAGAGATTTTAGTTGCGGCGTTTTACAAGTTATAGTGATGCCTCACAACACGAAATTAATTGGTTCCGTAAGGGCATTCGTAAAGTGAATTTTTTCGTGTAGCGAGTCGCCTTTTACATGTAAATAGCCTAATTCGTTCCAGACCATAGAAAAACACCACATTAAATTATTATAAAAATGATATTCAGCCCTAAATGTACTAAATATATGAAAAGTACTGTATTGTGATAATTATTTGATAAATTGATATCAATATTCTGAAAAAGAAGAGTTTAATTAAAGCAAACAGTAAAAATAAAGTACGTAACAAAAATGTGGAGCGAAATGCGGGGCGGTAAAGGAGGATGAAAATGGTGGAAAACATTTACTTTCAAGTGGCAGAAAACGTAAACAATTAACTTTACAAAACTGATAAATAAATAACAGAAAACATTAACACTTAATTTTATGAAACGCATCTAGAAATGGTAGGAAATATTAACACTTAATTTTACGATAAACTTAAAATAAAATTTATTTTATTTTATTTTTTTATTTTTTTTTACTTTACGTTTTCTATTTTCTAAATCTAATTACAGTACGCATTTTCTTCATCACTACTACCACTTTTTTTTCGTTTTTAAGCAGGCGCTTGGTCTACTTCTACCAAAGGCCTCTTACTAAAATATGTGTCCAAAGAAGCATGTTTCTGCCTGCTTCGGTGTTAGTGTCTCCAGACATGTCTTTGTCCTTTATCCAGACAAGCAGCAGTCTCTCCATCTCATCATGGAGGTGGTTCCTCTTCCTGGAGAAAACAGTCACGCCCTTAGAAGGTGTTGCTACTTTGATAGCTTCCTTCTGCTTAAGGATCGTTCCTATCGTAGATGGATTTCGGCCTTATTCCTTCGCAAGTACACTTGACCGCATGCCAGCCTCGTGTTTCCTTATTATTTTCATCTTCATCTTCATGGAAAGCATCATCCTCATCTTTCCTTTAACATCAGCGACTTTCTTGGGACCCATGGCTAATGATGTATCATAGGATCACACACAATAACAGTAGATAGTACAATAAAATTGTTACGAAAGCAAAATCACAAACACTAAGTCAATGCGTATGATATCGTTGACGGAACGAAAAGACATAGGAACGCCGATACGTAGATGCACGATGGGATACAGTACAGTAAATGCCAACAATAGGAGAAGCAGGATCTCATGGTGGTAACTAGCATTCAAGTAGGGAGATAACCAATGAGAACGCAGGAGGATGGTAGCGAGTTTACGGGCTGGCGGCATGCAAATTTTAAAATCCGTCTCGGATGCTCCCGCTCATACCGCCTTTTGTTGTCTGAAACATTTTTCGTGATCTGTGTCATAAAATTCTTCGCATCTCCTTTCGTGAAGTGAAAATTTCATAAGCTGATTCTTTCATAGCTAGAGGTTTGACTGCATAACTTTAGTTTTGTTATATTTCTCCCATGACCAAGTTAGTATATGAAGCAAGAATACAAGGCCCAAGCATAGTTGATTTTTTGTGGTAATTTTCATCGATCATATACTGCCCTTAAATTTCTTGTTATTTTTCTTCCCTTGCATCAGAATTTTGTATATTTTTTGTTACTTAAAAAAAAATTAATAAATTAACGATAGTAAATTATTTTGATTTGAGCAGTGAATAAGGGAATTATGAATTCACATAAATTTTTCCATACCAAAAAGAATTTTTGTTATTCCAACCTGTTAAAGTACGCATGCCCTAAACATTTAAGGTAAATATCATAATTTTTCGTAATGTAAGGGTAGAAAACTCGTCTGTTGGGACGACTGTATAGTCATAATTTAAAAATAAAAGCGTTTGCATGGATTTCTGGGGGAAAATGACCATGGACCAAGCTGTTATTAACTCCGTCAAGGCCCACTAGAGCCAATGAGTAATACTGTGTCTCTAACTAGCAGTCGGTTAAGACCCAGAACTACAAGTAATGGAGTATTGGAAGAAGTTCAAGATTGTAAACTGTTTGTCTGTTGTTGAGGATTCCTTGCACAACGTCAAGTCCAAAAAAGGTAATGAATGCTGGAAATGTGTGGGCAGGATGCGTTAAGGACTTTGGTGGTTTCAGTCCTGACGAAGCCTTTCAAGACACTATTAAGAAGTTTGTGACTTTGGCATGGGCATTTCAAGTTGAAGGCTTCACGGAAGATGCTTAGGATGACATGAGGAAGACGTGACTGAATTACTTCATTCAGCAAGTGAGGATACGATGACGCCAATGAAGTTGACAAGGAGAATGAATGCATCATGCTCGAGAAATTGCCAGAGAGGTCATGGTTAGTGGAAGATTTGAAGAACAAGCCGTCCACCATGAATCCTTCATTAGTACGTGCTTCAAAGTTCATACGTTCCATGAGACTTTAGCTTGCTACAAGAGCCTATTTTACCAAATGAACAGGTTGGCTAAGCCGCTCCCAATAACAATTCTCTTCCCCCCTTTGTGAAATAACAACTACCACCTCTTCCCCGCCCCAAGGATCTTCAGCTTCAGAAACCACTTCTCCAATAGCTCCACGGGAAACCACGATAAAGCTCAGTGATGATGATGGCGAAGACGATCCACCTCCTGTTGTAGAATGATAAGATATATTTTCAGTAAATATTCCACTTATTTCACAATATATATGGACACTAGTGCAGGTAAAGTATATCAAAATAATGATGCCCTAGGGAATAGTGTACATTTCATGAACTTGTTCTAATTTTTTCTATACTCTACCCGTGTTAAAGTTACTGTAAATACAGGTACAGATTTTTTAATCATTGTTTTAATACTCTACCCGTACACTACAGTACCTTAGTTAATTTTTATTCATACACTATTTACATTGTTTTGTCATAATGTATTGTATACGATTTTTATATATCATCTATGAGGGCTTGTCTACGTAGACTTATCATACATTGCAGTTAGGTCCTTCATCATTCATTTCATTGTTCAACCATTTGTACCTGTTTATCCTCCATCCATTTCCCCAACTGTGCCTTTCTGCATAACATTTTCAGGTAATATATGTTATATATTATTCACTGTTATATATTTTTCTTCCTTTGTAAATATTGTACTATACAGAACAAAACTATTCTATAAATTCTATTTCACAACCGTGTAAAAAGTACCTCCTGTATATTGGTAACTTTAGTGATGTGTACGTATATAGTATTTCCAGATTCTGGACATCCTGAATGGCTATTTCAAATATACAATTACTTGGTCTTTCACCCTCCCTCAGGTAGTGGGGAGAAGAATTAGTCATACCTTAGTGAGTGAGTAACCCGGGAGTTACAATCAAATAACGACAACTGGTCTGTTTTAGTTAGAAAAGGGGGATGGGGTGAAGAGTTAAATCTGTGTGCCTGTGTGTGTATTCTATCTCTTTATCTAAACATAGACACACACACACACACACACACAAACACACACACACACACACACACACACACATATATATATATATATATATATATATATATATATATATATATATATATATATATATATATATATATATATAGATAGATAGATAGATAGATAGATAGATAGATATATATATATATATATATATATATATATATATATATATATATATATATATAAATATATATATATATATATATATATATATATATATATATATATATATATATATATATATATATATATATTGAGCTGCATCATCAGCCGTTACTAGTCCACGATAAAAAAAGCATCAGATATGTCTTTCCACATGCCTCTGTTTATGGTGTTTCGTTGCTGCCTTGCCAAACCAGTGAAATTTCCTAGTTAGTCAATGCAGCTTCTTCTCTTATATATATATATATATATATATATATATATATATATATATATATATATATATATATATATATATATATATATATATATGAGAGAGAGAGAGAGAGGAGGAGAGAGAGAGAGAGAGAGAGGAGAGAGAGAGAGAGAGAGAGAGAGAGAGAGGTGAAAGTTCACTTAAATTTTGATGAAAGGCGGTGGCAAATAAAATTTTGTATTATTTTTTTATATTTCAAATACCACTAAAAATATCAAACCTCTGATTTTGCATTCGTTCAAAAAAAAAATCGAGCAGTTTGTTCGATGAACACAATTTAGTGCATCTCCCATATACTTAAAGAGCAATAATCCTTTAAAATTAAATAGCAAAAACACATTAATTTTCATAAAAATTTTGCCATGAATTTGTTTTTCCTTTAAATGGAAAACAGTTTAATATTATTTAGAACTTTGCATTTCTCCCATTGACCACAATTGTTTTTCTTTTGGTGAAAAAAAACAAAAACCTTTGCAGCTCAGGATATTGTAAGTATACAAAAAAGAGGGTTGATCTAACTATGTGAATTTGAGTAGTTAGAAATTAAGTTCTAGGAGTTACATAATTTAATATTTATATTGTTGCAAAATTCGTATAACTTCACAAAGCATTTTTATATATTGTTCCACCAAAAAAAAAGTCTCCAATAAATGAAGTAATCAGTTTTATTACCGGTTATCTCACAATGGAATTTTCGTGACTTAATAACCACGCTGCATTTATTAATTTGGTTCTACCTATTTCGAAATTTTTATTGGCTAGTCAAACAGTACTTTACTATATCTTTAACTCTATATTTTATCCTACTTTTAAGAACTTTGAATATATTAACTGTTAGTAATGGATGCACGACTATTTCCGAAAAAAATTAATGTCTCTAAATTTATCTAAATTCAATCAATATATTTTACTATGTAAATGTCTTAATCTCCTAAGTAGATACTGTTAGAGGTAATAGTTTGTCACAATAAAAAAAAATCTATTTGTAAAATGTCACTGACCATGGAAAAGGATTTACTAGATACTCATGACACATGTGCAGTTCACATCGTGATTGATGATTTCAATTATCCAAATGGAAAAAAAAGGCTTATAAAAATTGGAAAAATAGCCACACAGATATACAACCTCCAAACCTAGAGAGAGAGAGAGAGAGAGAGAGAGAGAGAGAGAGAGAGAGAGAGAGAGAGAGAGAGAGAGAGAGAGAGAGAGAGAAAGAGAGAGAGAGAGAGAGAGAGAGAGAGAGAGAGAGAGAGAGAGAGAGAGAGAGAGAGAGAGAGAGAGAATTACAATCTCTACAAGTGTTGGATAATAAAAAAAAAAGCTGATTAAAATATGTATCAAATTATCGGTATCTGTTAGCTGTTTCGACGAGGAAAATAAATGATCAAAATGTAAAAAAACACTTTATCGAAATAAGAGTGACAAAATATTAGAGAAATATTAGAATATTAGCTGGAGTTTTACATCACCCAGCCAACCCCCCAACCCCACCCCAAAAAAAGAAAAAATATTGGTAGGATATGAGCAACTAGAACGTTTCCCAGGTGACATATTGGGGTGAGCATGTTTTTAAACCCAAACCAATTATCTCAAGGAAATTCTGAAAAAAAAAATATTACGACCCGATAATATATTCGTTGAAGAAGCAAATAATTAGGAGACAAGCGAGTTAGTGACCCTGGGGTATCTTAACTAAGGGCCAATTCCTCATCGGGAAACTGAACAAAAATAATGAGAGAGAGAGAGAGAGAGAGAGAGAGAGAGAGAGAGGAGAGAGAGAGAGAGAGACTTCCATTAGCTTCACGCGATTACTTTTTCACACAATATATTCTGATTAAGGTATTCACTTCTATTTTGTTGTTGTTGTTGTTGTATGGGAAAAAAATATACAGTAGTTATTTCCTCATAGGTGAGCGACCTGAAGTATTGCTTTGATACTCCACGTAACGCACTTCATATGGGCTAAAGTTTATTACTTATTTGACTTTAGGAATTCCCCTTAAAATAATTAAAGAAAAAAATAGTAGATACTTATATATTTAAAGTAATAATCTAATTTTCTTATTGGAAAGTTCTGTTTTTTTCCCCTATAACATCAATCTAAAGTTTATATTATCTTAATTACTGTATCATCCATTTGCATATACCAATTACTGCAGGCTAGTAAAAATTTTCTTCTTCATTCCATAACATTATTAATTCATTGACATACTGTACAGATCACAGACCTTCTGAAATAATTCTAAATTGCCATTGTAATTATGTTAATCGTATCAGCAACTTTTGAGGGTAAATGTAATGAATATGTTTGAAGAAGTTTTGACAAACACTTGTAAATTTTGCCCATATGCTATAGAAAATAAAAAAAAAATCATCACATTGTATTGTTGAAAGGCAGATGTACCACGTCTGATTTACAATGAGAAAGAATAACAACGGATATTCATGATGCAATGTGGAAAATCACTAATGGTAACATTCACTGTACATCACCCATAGTATTGCTATTTTCAATACCATCTTTTTTTTTTTTTTTTTTTTTTTTGTATCTACCTTCAATACAAGATGTATCAACAAATGAAATAAAAATATCTTAAGAATAGTACCCATGTCAAAATAAATCTTCCATTAAAAACTCTCAAAATAAAAGAAAAGAAATATGATAAGATATCGTCCCCGGGGTGTAAACTGAAGCAAGAGAGCTCTACCCCAAAACATTGAAAGACCATGGTAAAAAGGCTATGGCACTATCCAAGACCAGACCACAATGGTTTGATTTTGGAGCATTCTTCTCCTAGAAGAGCTACTTACCATAGCTAAAGTGTCTCTTCTACCATTACTAATAAGAAATTAGCCTTGGAACAATTACATTACAGTAGTTATCCCCTTGAGCGAAGAAGAATTGTTTAGTAATCTCTTTGCATGAGGACAGAGGAGAACATTTACAGAATAGCCCAGTAACCATTAGCCGTAACCATAGAGCAAGATCCATTGTAGTATTGCCTGGCCAGTCAAAGGATCCAACAACTCTCTAGCGGTGGTATCTCAACTGGTGGCTTGTGCCCTTCCCAGCCTACTACCTACAGTATTATACAGAGGTTATTTTTTTTCTTCTCACAAAAGCACTTCCATTAGTCATATCATATTTCCATCCCTCAGCTCTTCACTCGCTACGCAGCCAGTAAAAACACGTTGAATATGAGATATTTAAAATAAGACTCCTTTAATATTATTATGCAATCGTTGGAATAAAACTAGCCAGTCAGTGCTTAGCAATTCCTGAATCTTCCAATGAAAAAGAAAACGACAGCATATGATTTCCCAGTAATTACAGTCCCGATTCCTTTCTTAATAGCTGTGAAATATTGATTCGGACCCCCTACCCCCGAAGTGTTTACCAACTATAAACGTACAAGAATATTTTGTCTACTTTTACACTATTATAAAGCATTGCTTATATAAAAGAAGCCTCTTAATGAATAATAAATATTTTTTTCGTTTCTGGTAAACTTCCATAAGCTTGCTCTGTTGCATTGATAAAAAATATTAGCATAGATTTATATCAATACAATCACTGAAGGCTTAATTTATTTATGACAATTGTCCGTCAGCATTAGTAGTTAAACTGTATGACATGATAACGATACAGTGAATTATAGTTATTGGCCTTTTTTAAATACTTGGTAAGACCCATCAGTGACATGGGTGATGTTAGTTTTTTGGTCAACCTGATTTGTTTCTTTCTTTTATTCCATCCAATGCTAAAAACCCATTAATTCAATTGAGAACAAGAAATAGTAACAATTATTTGTACGATTTGCTGACTGAATTTACTGTAAATATGAAATTTCTAAACGAGCACTGAAGTATATTTTAGTATTGGTCACGCTTTTAGGTGATATTTAGAAAATATATGGGGGGGGGGGGGAGTAATAGAGCTAATGGAAAATGCAAAATTAACACTACAAATGGGAAAAATGAGAGGTTCCATATGACAACATTGCTTGGAAGCCTCTGGTGGCCATCGAGGGCAGTGATTCGCAACTTTTTCCCCTTTCAAGAATCCCTTTTATTTAAAAGAATTTTCCACGGACCACCAGACATAGGTATTATTAACTTAACAATCTGGCTTGATTAAGTCTTCTCACTAGATTCCTAAATAAGATAACGAATATGGTAAAAGAAATGAAGAAAAACAGAAGAGAAAACTTTGTTTATGTTTCTTTGATGATACTAAAGAATTATCCAATTATATGGATGTTGAATGTTTTTGTCTGATT
>NC_090734.1:22996771-23006771 GCF_036898095.1 Palaemon carinicauda | reverse complement strand
ATATATATATATATATATATATATATTTATATTTATATTTATATATATATATATATATATATATATATATTTATATTTATATATATATATATATATATATATATATATATATATATATATATATATATATATATATATACATATATATATATATATATATATATATATATATATATATATATATATATATATATATATATACTGTATATATATAAATTCTTTACTTAAAAGTAGGAATGGCAAGCTTTCCACCCTAACCTTTTTCAATAAAACATAATAATAATGTAAGCAAGTGAAAACTTCCACTCTTGCACAACAGAGTGTTACCTCCCTACAAAATATCACAACACTAATCATTTTGTTCGTTTACTCTCCCTTTCTCGTCCAAAAAATGTAGATATCAGAAAAAAAAAAATGTCCTTCGCATTCTTTGCCTGTTACATGACAAATCCTTTCACACATATTACAAACCAACCATTTACCTTACATACCGGATTATTCAAATAACTGGGCCTTCAAATACTCTCTTAATTACCTCGTCCATACCGCTATTATTCTTTGTATTATAATGGTTTCCATCCATACTCCTCTCAGTTAATATATCTTGCGGGGCAATAGTGGAGGCGAGAACCTTTGATAATAGTAAACCATACAAATGAATTCCTGCAGAGCTTTGATGGTTGAGGGTTTGGGGAAATTCTGTAGCCTACTATTAATACCTTCTCAAGGGAGTGGGTTAATGCCCTCAGAAGTGATGCAGTGATCCAAGAATGCATCAAAGGTATACTTATTTTACCTGAATATAAGGGAATTCTACTGCAAGCATTCAGGGTTGGTGTATACATGACGTAGGTGGTCCTCTATGGAGGGGGAGAATATCATTATTTAATTTACAAAACATCCAAAGGAGAGCTAATCCGCAAACATGTTTTTCGAGAGTTGTTGAAATGTGACCCTTACATTACGTAAGCAAAGCAAGATTGATGTGTCAAAGGACTAGTGATAGCTATCTTGGGGATGTATTCTGGGTCAGGGGTAGTTTGTAATACCCATTAACCAGTTGAAGGTCGTAAATATATTACCCATGTAAAGGTAGTTTGTGATATCATCAATGTTGGAGAGTTTTTTTTTTTTTTTTACATTTCAACAAAAGTACATTTAGCAGTAGCAAAAAGGTCTTGAATCATGTGTCTGAATCTTGTAAACATTATGGGTCTACTGTCTTGACTTGGTGATAGACACTGTCCCCAGCAAGAAACATAGGCCTCTGCTGTAGCTATGGCATAAAATATCATGATATAAAGTAAGCAGGTGGCTGTAAGCATCAGTGATGTGGAGAGCTAGGTTGCGGGGACCAAGTGATACAGGAGAGGACGAGTAAAATCTGGCGTTGACTGAGCTGTGCTGGGTGATCTCAATTAGGAATTGGAAATAGATATTGTAACTTGCAATGATGAGATACAATGTAACGTCATCAACAATAAAACTCCACTAGCTTTCAGCGCTCCAAAATGAGTGTCAACATCTCATAGCCATGGGTGCAGACACCAAATTCATTGCTTGGCAATTGGCATAACATTAGCTGTGCTGGAATTGCGTGGTCATGCCGTTAAGATGGAAATAGTATGAAGAGAGCATCAGGCCCCCATATCTCCCACAAAGTACATATTAAATTTTTAAACAAGAGTCCAAAACAACAGATGATGGTGTCCATGACAATTTTTTTGCCATTGAATTCCAGGAGCAAATGCTTAGTAGCAGCAAAACTGAGGGCAAGGGGCATCATCTAGTGACTGTTGAGGGTGTTGGTTGGATTGCAGACGTGGGGCTGCTTGATCAGCTTTGTGCAGCTTCGTCTCGTCTCAGGCATGTTGGCATATAGGGGTCAATTTCCTAAAGCAAATAATTTAGCACAGCTTCAGTCGGCATTGCATGGCTGCCACCTTTAACTAGAGTTGACTCGTTCATGTAATTCTTATTGATGGGGAATTGGATGTTTATAATGGAATTTCGCTTTAGTCAGAAGATCCATAATAAGCAAGGTGTGTACATATTGGAGGGGCGGCTCACACAGGTTCTGGCAGCCTTAATAACCATAAGGCTAGAAATTGATTTATTTTAGGAGGAGATCATTATGCTGCCAGTCATCAACGCATTTTCGTCTCCCGACTGTTATTGGCAGAGCTGAAAACCATTGACAATCAGGGCGGCTACTGACCATGGTTCAACTTGAGGATGCATAATTTAAAGATATCTTTTGTGTATGTTAGTGCCCAGTTGCTCGCAAAGCCAATCAAAGATTTCTGAGAAAGTTTCCTCGAAGATAACTGAGAGGATCAACTCTGCTTGCTGCTTGAGCTGGTCACATCCTTGATGCACAACTGAACCTCGGCATCTTTAAGGGCATTTGCAGTCCTAAAAAGAGCCATATTGGTCACGCACCTCCATTTTCTGTTTTCATCACTTTTACGGTGTGAAAGGTCTGGTCCATCACTAAACGAAATATTATGTCAATTAGAAGCTTCCTTATTGGCTAAAAAGACAATTTCATCCACGCACAGAATTTCCTTATCTCGGCCATAGCGACAATTGAGATCATAACTTCATGAGAAAATTCATCAATATTTATGTTTAAATTCATATGCTATTGATTTCCGTACGATATGTTGGGCTATAATAACAATGTGTGTGAGAGCAAGTGTTCCGATTAGTAAACATCCTTTGTTTTCAATACATTACATGATGCAGTTCTTGAGCACAATATCAGCTATATTGCTAGCTAATTGATATTCTTCCTTGGGCACTTGGCGGGATATGGCTATAAAACTATCAATAACAAAGAAGAACAGAGAGATAGGATGTCTGAGTAGAATCTGAAAAAAGAATGAAAAGAGAGCTGCTCATAAGGCATCTCTCCTATTCCGTTTCCAGTGTGTATCTGATGAAGGCGGTAGCGCCCTCTTTATTCCTTGTAGCGATATACGAGGTGATACAGATACTGTATTATAGGGAGGGGTCAAACAGCCCTTTTACAATAAATGGAAGGGCGGGTCCATCAGGAGGACATGGCTACCTCACCCAAAAATAGATTTTTCGCTTCGCTCAAAATCCGTATTTTGGGCTCAGGCTATGTCGTCCTGATGGAAGTTTACCAGAGCATTACTGTATCTGTGGATTCCCAATCAGTGCCGTACTCTCAAGAAAGTATTTTCCTGGTCCGTCTAGACCTAGAGACCTATGATGTTACCGTTATACATCATTTCATCTAAGCATGAACTATGTTAGTGCTTCCTGCCCCCTACAGGGATGAGTCATACTTGACTCTGGAAAAGTCTCGAGGAGTACATAAAAAGTCATGAATGACAAAATGACAAGCTTGTATAGTGGTCTCGCCCTATACATTATAAAGCAAAGTTTGTATAAGAGTCGCCAAAGTCAGAATGAATTTGTGACACCTTCCCCAAAGTGACCATTCTTAGTAACTATTGGATAATGGTTGTATCCGCATAGAAACAAATTTTGCCTCTTTGCCACCAACCCGTTAGGGTACCACGTCAACCCTTCAAAGGAAGGGTTAAAGTAAGTGGACTTTTGCTTGAATCAGGGAACAGTCTCGAAAGACATACCATGATAAAAATATCCATATTTTAATCTTAATGCTCAGTACATTTCTAATAAAATGAGTGTGGGCGAAAAGACGCAGGGTTCATTATGAACTAGTTTATTAAAAAATTAATAAACGAACATATCAGATCACATTTATAAAATTTATATAATGTGGATGATATGCGTAAAAGCATAAAGAAAAACAGTCAACAGAAAATATTGTTTCATCTACTAGGAATCAGATTGCCACTTCAATTGAATTATTAATAATAATGATATAGTCTGTATACTGTTTACATACACTAGCGTAAAAAACGCTTGGCACAAGTGTCCGCACTATGCTATAGATCACTGACTTCAATGGAACAGTTCGTAAGGACACTTTCGTGGCCTAGCGCTCAGCGTGTAGTAACATACAGTGACTACACGCGCACCCTCTTAAATAATCGTTCCAAATTAATTACACTGTTCCTCGCAGACTTAAAACAAAAGGTTAAAGAATTCTACCTGGTGCTACCACAGATCTCATAAGTTGCTCCACTTGCTTCGCATAGTGCATAAAGAACGCCTTGGATGACTACCAGCCGGTGTGCAAACAAGGATGTTCAAAGTCCATATAATTAAAGAAATTTTATGGAGGAGGCAAATTTCCTCGGATCATGACTAACGGGTGTACTGTCTGGATCCGTTCTGCGAATAACACTGGTGATTTTCGCCCTTAGTTATAGATAACTTTGAACCCAGGGTTTCTCTTCTGAACAGCTGTCCTCCCATAAAGTCTGAAGTTCTATGAAGATAGACCTGTAGGCACTCCACTGGACATAGAGATGCATCTTCCTCCAGAGGGCAGATTCTCTAGGGACCCCACCTGTTGGTGGGTAGCTTGTTCCTGGTAAGAAACGTTGGGTCTGGAAATAGAATCAGTTCTCCCTCCAAGAACTGGACGTGGCCTTCCTCTGTAGAGAGAGCCACTATTCACTAAGTCTGGTCCCCAAGGCGAGTACAAACAGAAATATGACTTAAATTCAAACCCTTTTAAGCCCATTCCTCATTGTTCATTATTTATACACAATGAGGAATCATATCTAATGACCAAGTAAATGGTCTTTGGAAGAGCCGAAGGGCTAGTTCATTAAGAACGTCGTTAGAAAGGTTGACCTTTAAGGCATATGATATCTGATATGTCAAGGCAGGCTTGAACAATAGAATTGTGTAGGCTGCTAAACCTTGCTCATGAAGAAGAATGAAGAATGATAAATAGGAATCTGTCGGGATTTCTTTCAGTTTCTTCACCTTGACAAAGGATAGCTATTTCTTCCTTGAAGCCTCATAATGTCCTCTGGTTTCCTCCAAAAGTCTAAACCGACTTTTAAACACCGAATCTTTTTCTCATCATTAAGGAGAGAAAATCAGGAGATGTAGGTTCCGTGTTTTCTGTGATGGAGCGAAGACAGTCGACTTCTGTACTCGCTGAGACAGGGATGGATCCGGTAGCGGAACGAATTTTAATCGTAGTTCCAATGCCAGACGGAACCACACGCTATCTGGCAACCTGTGGCCACTATTGCAGCTTTCCTTTTGAAGGATCTCAGCATATCGAGGACCTTCAAAAGGAGGTGTGCGGAGGGAACAGATAGATACAGGACCATCTGATCCAGTCCAGGGACATAGCGTCCACTGCCTCCGCTAACGGATCCTCGTAAGGGGACACATAATGAACTATTTTCTTGTTGTCTTTTGTCGCAAAGAGGCCTATCTGCAGCTCTTGGACTTGACTCGAGATGAAGGAGAACAATCCTGCGTCAAGGGACCATTCTGACACTATAGGTGTAAACCTAGATAGAGCGTCCGCTGTCACATTGCGGAACTCTTGAATGTGAACTGCTGACAGGTGCCATTTCTCCGCGTTTGATGCATATTTTCTCCCGCCTCCTGTTGCATCCTTAAGCTATGCTCTTAGCACTGGATCTGTTATCGAAGCAAACTGTAGAGAGCCCAGCACTCTCTCCTGTTCGCGTCTTGATATCCATTTGGATTTCAATAGTCTCTTGACAGATCCTGCTATATCTTTCCTCTTCTTACTAGGAATGGAAAGTCGATGTGACTCCAAATTCCAGTGGATTCCCAACCAGCGAAATTTTTGAGCTGGAGAAAGACGAGACTTCTTGATGTTGATCTTGAATCCCAGATGTTCCAGGAACTTGATCACTATCTTAAAAGCTTGCTTGCATACTGTCCTGGATGCTGCCCACACCAGCCAGTCGTCTGAGTAGGCTACTACTTGGACCTCTTTTAGGCATAACTGATGGACGGCTGCGTTCGCGAGCTTCGTGAAAATCCTTGGGGCTATGTTTAGCCCGAAAGGCATGGTTCTGAAGGCGTAAAGTTATCAAAGTAACTTGAAGCCTAGGTAGGGGGAGAGGTGACGAATAATTGGAACATGCCAATAAGCGTCAGACAAGTCTATAGACACAGCATATGCACAGAATGACTCTGAGTTTTTCTGAGTCCTCATTTGGAACACAAAACAGCCTTCCTTGGAATTTGATGGACTTAGACTTCAGGATTACTCTTTTGACTAAGAGCTCTCAGACATATTCTTCCAGAGCGGGGGTTGAGTGTTGGAAGAATTGAGGAAATTGAGGTGGAGGACTGCTCCAGATCCAACCTAGTCCATTCTTATTTAGGCTGTGGGCCCAAGGATATAAGGTCCAGCAATCCCTAAAAAGCTGTGATCTCCCTCCTACTGGAAGTAACTACTTCTGCTGTTGTGGACCTGAGGCCTTGCCTCCTTGACGGCGTCCTCCCCTGGATCCCCTTCCTCTTGAAGGGCGTCTAGAAGAACCTCTGGCTGTTCCTCTGGCTCTCGAACGAAAGGAAGAAGTCTGCCTTTCGGAGGCTGGGTTAAGAACTGGCGACAGCGTCGCCGTTTGTTGAGGTACCAGCTGGTACGTGGTTGGAGGTTGTGCCACCGTCTAAGGCACTGCAGTCACAGGAAATTGTTGTTGATGTTGCTGTCGATAGGGTTTAGCCGGCCGAGAGGATGGCCTAGGCCTTTTGTCTACTACCTCTTTAACCACTTCATTGGGAAAGAGGTCTTTACCCCAAATACGAGAGGAGATCAGTTTCCTCGGTTCGTGCCTCACCACAACTGAGGCGAACACGAACTCTCTACAGGCTCTCCTAGCTTTAATAAAGCTATAGAAATCCTTTATAACTGTGGCCAGATGGGTTTTGGCCACAATCATTAACATGTCCTGATTCTTGAGGTCAATTGCCATCGTTTCTAGTGTTGATTGAAACAACATCGATGCCGCAAGTCTTTCCTTTGTCTCTTGCTCTCTACACAAGAGAGCCTCCTACAGTTTTGGAAGCGCCTCACCAAACTGGCGTTCAGCAATATCAGCTTCTAGTTTCCCGACTGAGAAGGTAAGGTGTACGTCCTTCCAGTCTTCTTGGTCCAAGGGCAAGGTCAGAGATAACGGCTTGCACTCCTCCAAGGAGGGGTATGGTTTCCTTGCCTCCACCGCATTTAAGGCAGCCTCATATCCCTTTTCCAAGAAGGGAAAGGCTCTGTTAGGAGAGGCCACAAAGGAGGGAAGCTTCTACTCAAGGCGGACACCTTTGAGTTATTGAAGCCCCTCTCTTACATCGAGTTTGATAGTAACGTCTGAGCTTTACTATGGTCAAAAACTATGACCTCCGCCTCCATTTAATCCTTTAAGGCTGGCTCCTTCCTAAGACGGGCATAGCAGTCCGGATAAAAAGCTTTGTTGGGCCAAAATTCCACTTCTTCCAGGGGAATTACTCCCAGTTTTTCTGAGATCACGATCTCCCCGGTTGTCATTGGCATGTGTTCGGCATACTTCCAAGGATTGGTATTCGAGCACAAGGGAAGATCCTTCACGATGAGCCGCTTCTGGGGCCCACGTGATGCTGCAAGTCTACGTAACTCCAGTTTCATTGCAGCTTCCTTCTCATCATTCTTCCTCTTAATATGTTGGATCATCTCAACAATGGAAGAAAGAGTCATTCCCAGTTCATCTGGGATAGCAGACAATGTAGAAGGAACCGGTTCTGGGTCCGGAACCGACGTAACCGACACTTCGTCGATTTCTTGCTCTTCTACTTGAGGAGTCTGAAACAACTCCTCCTCCTGACCTTCTCCTAGAAGGTCCTTTTCAGTAGGATCCGACACCTCCGACATCCTATCGTCCACTTGGATGTCTTGAAGGGTGGCTGAGACTTCAGAATCTACCGGATTCAGGACAATTGGTATCTCCACCTGAGGCTGGGGGATGATTGCATCAGCCGATGCTTTAGGGAAAAGGTAGGCCCTCATTTTCTCATTAGGAAGGTAGGGACCTGAGGTGTTTTTCAGAAAACCCCTCACCCAGGATCGTAACGTTTCCTTGGCAGCATCCCTTGACTCCGTTGACTTAGGGTCGTCAAAAGCCTCGGTAATCAGGTTAGAACAAACTGTACAAACCTGAGCGTCCCAATAGCGGAGAACACCTCTGGAGGCTGTGCATGCTGCGTGCCTCCTGCAATAATGATGTCCACAGAAGTTCTTACTGCGGACATTACAGAACACACTCCCGCACTTTGGATGGTCCTCCTGTAAAGAGAAGAAAAATCCATGAGTATCAAGTGAAGGCTTTTCACTTATATTGAAATATTTAGCTTATATAGAAAAGCTATAAAAGAAAGAAGGAAAGACACATACTTGTATTTCCTGTTCAGTCAATTGCTGTAACCTCCCAAAATATTAAAACTAAGGTTAATTCTATACTAGAATACCTTATGCAATTTCCTAAACGGAAATTTAATGTGTAGTTTTAATATACGGGATTGAAAGAATACAGAAAGAACTCACTTTCTATATAAAGTACGGTCTCAACAAAAGGCTGTACAAGATAACATTAAGTATGATGAAGAACATTAGTGTTATCACAAACTCTGTACAGCAGTTTCTAATAATGCAGTGTGTACTACACTACGAATATAGCAACTACTGTACATCGCATGTTATTGTGCCGGCCAGCACGGCGCCAGCACGTGCCGGCCGGCAACTACCCCTTTATAGATCAAGGATATACTATCTTTAACTAATAGGCGGCAGCCCACTGATTCACGACTGTGTGCCGGCCGGCAATCATTGCCAGCCGACGGCTGAAAACACTAAAACCCGTCTGCCGGCTGCTAATCGTAGCGGCAAGCGAATTCGGGCTGTGATTCCACTGCCGGCCGGCAAAGGTAATAAAACCATGCCGCCGACAGTAGCCAAGAATCAGAGAACCTCTACACAATAGTCAGAGAAAAAGTATGGATGTAAGGTTATAGGGCGGCATGACATACGACCTTCCATCCAGAAAGAGTGAACTTAAGGAAGGGGAGAATGTAACATTCAGGCTTCCAAAGAATCCATAGTCTGCCGGGCTCTACCGACGGACATGGAAGGGAGACCAAGGGAGGTCTGGGGTCTCTCTGCAAAGAATAAAGGGTCTCTGCCGGCCAACACATAGTGCCGGCCGGTAGAGAGCAGTGCCTGTCCTCCATCCTAACCTATACTAGGTACGGAAGTAGGTCTACGGCTAAAAGAAAATAAAAGAAAGAGTGGTGGGGAAGGGATAAGGGTCCTATAGACTTCGTTCTAGCAGGAGACATACTCAGCCGTTAGGGAAGCTCATCCAGACCAAGAGTTGTCTATTAGGGAGGAAGATTGGCAATACTTGCTAACATCCTCCCAACCAGAACAAAGTTAGGTGAAGTTATTTCGCCGGGCAACAGAGAAAACTCATTCTCCAGCCCGAGAAAAACAACACAGGACAGTCTGCTAGGCCACTAGAGGAAGGAATCATCTCGTACAGAATCCTTCCAACATGGAGTAGGGAAGCAAAGCTTCCTGTGTCCGCCCTAACCTAGCAAAGGAGACTCTTTCTCCATGCTAGGAAGAAGCAGACCACAGACTAGAAACTCTGATGTTCTGCCCTAACCCAAAAAACCAGTCACTCTGGCTATCAGGTCAGGACAGACATATCCTAGAATAGTTATACCTGAATTATTATACAGATAGAACCACTAGGATTAAGCCGAAGGCTTACAGAGATAGAGAGGGATTGAACTTAGCCTCCGGAGGAGAAAAAGAACAATCGGGGATGTGTGAAAGTATACTACTGTACCTAGAATACTAGAATAGGTAAGATGAGAATCGATTACCTAAATCACCGAAACTGTCTCGTATACAATCTTGGAAAAAACATTCAACAATATCTTACATGTATAAAATATTAGCCTGTAGCTACAATAAAATAACACATGGAAAAACTTATACCTTGCATGAAAGTACTAGTGCCAGACGTCTAGGCTACGAAGCCGCGCGAAAGGCAGGATC